>NC_091704.1:28802878-29105909 GCF_041296265.1 Equus caballus
TGTAAGGATGGTAAAGCTCTTTTAAAATGCCTCAAAAACGCATGAAAAGTAAATAGCACAACCAAAAAAACTCCACAATGCTTGCAAGAATGTGGTGAGACAGGAATTATTATATCACGCCAATGAGACTATAAATTGGCATGATGTTTTTGGAAAGTGATTTGGTAATTTGTAATAAGAGCCTTAAAAATGTTCATACAGGGGCTGGCCAATGGTCGAGTGGTTAAAGTTCTGCACACTACACTTTGGTGGCCCAGGTTTGCAGGTTCAGATCCTGGGTGCGGACCTGCTCCACTCATCAGCCATGCAGTGGAGGCATCCCACATACAAAATAGAGGAAGATTGGCACAGATGTTAGCTCAGGGATAATCTTCCTCAAGCGAAAAAAAAGAGGAAGATTGGCAATGGACGTTAGCTCAGGGCAAATTTTCCTTGCCAAAAAAAATATTTGCACACATGTCGAACTTTCACTTCTAAAATCTGCCCTAAAGAGAGAAGCAAGCAGAGCTTTAGCATTACTGATGATCACCAAGTTAGAAATGACTGAAGTGTCAATAATAGAGGATTGCTTATATAAAATTACTGTATTTATACTAACATGAACTATAACATAGCCACTAAAAATATTGCTATGGGAGATAACTTGGAAAAATACTCACAATACAGTGATAGGTCTATAAAGAAAACCAAAATACTAAACTGTCTGTGCTATGAACTATCTATCTGTATTCAATTCAATATATATATCTATACATTCAAATTATATACATATACACTGCATTGTAAATACACTATTTCCTTCCTATGCCATCCTCCTTCATCATGATCTAAAAGAATTTTCTGTGTCAGAGCCATTTCTTGCCTCCAATAGTTCATATAGTCAGGATTGGATTGTACTTTGTTAAAACATCTCCATTAGTGCTAGACAGGAATGGTTGTGTTCACGTTTTCTTTTTAGCCTCTCATGGGTTGTTGGCCTGAATAAGGAAAAGATCTTGACACCAACAGGGGTATGAATCCAGCAGTTCTGGTTGGCTGTTTATTTCTAATGCATAGTTGGTATAGTACCATCTGTATTTCTTGGAATTCTTTTTTTGTCTGTTTTACCAAAAAGCCAGTTCTACACCTGGCTTTAATCTGCACATGGGTCATTTTAAAAAGAGCCAAATATCCCATCAATAACAAATCATACTATTTTAATTCTATTATGTATCTTTTGCATTTTCAGCTTTATTGAGCTATAATTGACAAATAATAAACTGCACATATTTAAGGTATATAATTTGATAAATTTTGACGCCTCTACACATGTGGTATGAGTTATCTATCATTGTATAACAAATTACCCCCAAAATTAGTGGCTTAAAACAACAAGCATTTGTTATCCCACAGCTTCCGGGGATCAGGAATTGGGAGTGGCTTAGCTGGGGGCTCAGGCTCAGGGCCTCTTCTGTGGTGCCAGCCAGGATATTCGAAGGGCTGCAGACATCTGGAGGTTTGACGGAGGCCAGAGGATCTGTGTCCAATATGACTCACTTCCGAGGTTGTTGTCAGGAGGCCTCCATTTTGGGCTTGCTGTTGACGGGATGCCTTAGGTTATGGCAGTGTCCTCACAATGGCAGCTCATTTCCCAGCTAGTGAGCGATCCAGGAGTGAACAAGCAAGGGGAACCGGAAGTGTTTTGTGACCTGGTCTCTGGAGGCTGTTGTCACTTCCTCCTCATTCTATGTGTTAGAAGCAAGTGCCCACACTCAAGAGAAAGGGAATTAGCCTTCATCCTTGAAGGGAGGAGGCTCAGAGAATCTGTGAACATATTTTAAAACCACTGCACCCATGAAATCAGCAACGTGATCAAGAGAGTGAATATATTCCATATTCATTAAATTCTAAACGACATTAAATGTCACTGTCTCTAATATTTTAATTCTGATATTTTAATTGTGCAATTTATTAAATTGCACACAGTGTTTTTCCAAATATCACTGCCACCTTAGATTCACAAAGCACCTTTTAGTCTGAATTATTCTTAAAGTGGTTTCAAAATTGTTCTTTCAGCAGATGGCACATGTTTTATGCCTGAAGCCAGTGAACATCCTGCAATTTCTGGCCAGAAATAAAAAATTTCTTCTTTTGGGAGATAAAGGGGAAAGGACGCAGCAGCGGATAACTAAGAACATGCACATAAGTTATATTTCCTTATGTCGGGCCTCTGACTCCCTCATGGCTTCACTGGAAAAGATTTTTTGGACCTTCTAAAGAGAGGTGTTTTTCTGATAAATACTGAAAATGTGTTCTCACTCCTAGCATGATCACTTAGCATCTCTTGAACAGGCATGTAAAGAGCACGTTTTCTAGCTTCTGAGGTTTTCTGAGTTTACTATCCTCATTTTAACTCTTTTTCTATTAGGAAAATTGGTGAAATTAAGACAGTTGCCCTTGGTCATCCATTCAGGCATTCATTCATTCTTCACTCAACAATTATTTTTTGAGCACCAACTATGTGACAGGCAGTATTTAGGCGCTGAAGATTCTGAAGCTAAGATTCTCTACCTTCAGAATTACACGAAAGGTGAGATTTAAACACAGATGGTTCAAAGTCTGTATTCCTAACCACCATATCAGTGATTCTCAAACTTTTATGGAAATAAATATCACCTGGGAAGCTTATTAGTGAGGCACATTTACTTGGTGGAGATTCTAATTCAGAAGGTCCAGGGATCTGCAATTTAATCACCCATCATAGGTGATTCTAATATAAGTGGTCCATGGACCACGCTTTGAGAAACGCTGCTCCAGGCAACTGCTACAACTACCATAGAGAAGGGCAACACTTCTTTTCCTCATTGTCCCAACCATATTGCACCCCCAGTATTTTCCCTGCCTGTTTATATAAACCAGTCTCCTTGAATCCAGGGTTTATATTTCCCAAGTTCATCAGAATATAGGTTTCTCTTATCTGGATTCTACCTCCCTCTGTTTTTTTTTTTTTAAGGATTGGCACCTGAGCTAATAACTGTTGCTAATCCATTTTTTTCTGCTTTTTCTCCCCAAATCCCCACAGTACATAGTTGCATATTTTTTTCAGTTGTGGGTCCTTCTAGTTGTGGCATGTGGGATGCCGCCTCAGCATGGCTTGATGAGCGGTGCCATGTCCGCGCCCAGGATCCGAACTGGCGAAACCCGGGGCCCCTGAAGTGGAGCGTGCGAACTTAACCACTTGGCCACGGTGCCAGCCCCTACCTTCCTCTCTTTATTTTGGAAATATATTTCTCTAAGCAGACTATGACAGTTAAATCAGAGATAAAAGGGTGACTGAAATACAGATACTTTTTTTCCACATCTGAATATATCCATTTTCTACATTGCTACCAAACACTTTTTCCCTTGTCCACAACGATAGATCTCAGGGACTTCCAGCTGCAGACTTCTTCCTTCAAATGGCGAAGAATAAAGGGTCCCCAGTTTTAGAGAAGGGCAGTAAGAGAGTCACTGAGTGCGTTAGTATCTGTTGCTGCATAATAAATTATTCCAGAATTTAGCAACTTAAAGCAAAAAGCATTATCTTAGTTTTTGTAGGTCAGGAATCCAGGAGTGAGCTGGCTGGGTATTTCAGACTCAGGTTCTCTCCCAAGGATCTAATCAGATGTTGGCTGGACCTGCAGATGTCTCAAAGCTCCATTCAGGGCAGATGTGCTTCCAAACTCATTCATTTAGCTGTTGCCAGGCCTAAAAAGATCCGCTTCTGCTTCTAGGCTGAAGCCCATGGACCTCTCCACTGTCTGCCGCACAATATGGCAACTGACTTCCCCAGAGCGAATGATTAAGGAAGAGTGTGAGAATGTGCCCCAAGATGGAAGCTGCAGTCTCTTTAATAATTTAGTCTTGGAAGTGACATCTTATAACCTGTGTTGCATTCTATTTGATAAATCCATTCCACATTTAAGGGGAGGGAATTATGTAAAGGCGTTTAGTAGGTATAATAATGACTCCTTCTAAAGGTGTTCATTCCTTAATCCCTGAAACCTGTGGATATGTTACATTACACGGCAAAAGGGAGTTTGTAGATATAATTAAGGTAATAGACCTTAACTTATGCAGAGTCTTCTGGGTTATCCAGGTGGGTCCAATGTAATCACGTGAGTGCTTAAAAGCAGAAGAGGACGTCTGAAGATGAAAGCGAAGGGATGTGGCAGACGGGGGAGTCAGAGATATTCCCGGGGTGAAAGGTATTTGAGGTGTTATTGCAGGCTCTGAGACATGAAGGCCATGTGCAGTAACTGGAGAAAGGCTTCTAGGAGCTCATCCAAAGCATCAGAAGGTACACAGACAGGCTCTAGGAGCAAAGACTGGTCCCTGGTGACAGCCAGCGAGGAGTTGGGAACCTCAGTCCTACAGCCACAAGGAACTGAATTCATCCAACAACTTGAAAGAGCTTGGAAGCAGATTCATCCCCGAGCCTCTGGTAAGGAATGTCGCCACCAACACGTTAACTTTAGGCTGGTGAGACCAGTAGGACTTCTGCCTACAGAACTGTGAGATAAGATTTGGGTGGTGTTTGAAGCTGCTAAGTTTGTTGTGATTTGTTACAGCGACACTATGAAAGGAATACAAGTACCAGAAGATGGGATCATTAGGCGGCTGCAGACCACACTGAGTCTGTGCAGAGAATGAATGATTTTCTCATATAAACTCAGCACATTCTCAGCACCTGGTTTACCTGGGAATGAAAAGCTCCCTCTGCCAATACTAAATTATCCCAATGTCCCTGCACTGTTACAAGAGGAATGGTCAAATTTATCGTCAAGAGCCACCACTAGAAATTAGAAATGTCCTGAAAAGAAAAGGAGATAGAGGGGGACATAATTCTTCAGGGGCCTTTCATTGTTTATGGGTTTGTTTGGTGAGTTGTTTATCATGATGTTGCCATGGCTTAAGTAGCTTTGCCCAGGGCTGAATTTGCGCTCTCAGATGTTGAGCCTAATGTAAATAAGGCAGCTGCTCCACTTGGGCTTGATAATTCCTGGGTGGATGAAGAATAGGGAACAGGTGGAAGGGCAACTGTAATGACTCTTGAATAGCTGGGCAACCGTTGATGGCAAAGAAAGCTCTAATTTGCTCCATATTTAGGAATACTGTACCAAATTGTGCTATCTTCTGTTGGTTTTTTTTTTTTTTGTGCTTCGCAAAATTGGCCACATGAAAGATACCTGAGAAGCTTTTAGAAATACTTATTCCTAAGCCTCATCACCAGAGATTCTGATTAAATTAATTAAGGTGGAGATAAAGAATCAAGCCCTTCTTTCTGGAAACTTTCCTCCAGAATTGGTTTAGATTGAATCATTCTTGTCACTGTAAAGATCAAGCTGACCACTGGCCAACTTGCTGTTCCCATGGAAAAGAACCTCAGAGAGTAATGAAGAGCTCTACTTCTGTGCCTGACACATAAAGGCTCTCAGATAACACTTGTTGAATTAGTAGATGAATAAAATAATACACACTGATGCTCAGTTGGAGGTACTGTAAAACTGCACCTGGTTTTAATGATCAGATCGTGGAGTGACTTTAGGGTGGTCTTAATATTGAATGATTTACATTTAAAATCCAAAGGTTAGTTCCTTGTATTCACGGGGATGGCCTAAGGATCAAATGGAAATTATAAAAAATTCCAAAAATTTATTACACTTTTCTACATCGCACTGCCATTTGAAGAGTCTTTTGTCTTTTCTACTGACAATACAAGGAATCTCTTCTAGATCTTTATCATTTAAGGGCAGACAGCATGCAGGAAAAGTATTGAAATGTCTTTTATAGAGAGTTGTAGTAACGTTAGGAGACTGATGGAAAGCACCGGCAAATGTGTAGTATGCCTTAAAAGTGACTGCACTTTAAACTACAGAAAGGAAAGGAGAGATTTTCTGGATGTCTTCTGCAGGTCCCATTCGGTTTTCGATAATACATAAAATATTGAGTATTTTTGAATTTTGTATTTGCAGCTCTAGAATTGGAATTCATGGCACCCAAGAATCTAATTTATTTTCCAAGACCCGTTTTTGAACCCAGCTTCTGACTTCTTGCTCATACTGTCAAATATCCCTAAGAAATTCCCTCTCCCCCCTCTGCCACTTCCCATTGCAAAGCCTGACTTCCCTTTTAGCTCAGGTGACAACAGGTGGTTATTTTGTGAATGCCATTTTTTTCCTTGTTAAGCCTGTGGTTATGTGTCAGTTTCCAGGATTTCCATTACCAAAACCATCCCTCCCTCAAAAGTTCTATTTTTAAATATCCTTTTAACTTTGGCTTGCTCTCCATTAGCTGACCCGTCTTTTGACTTTTCTGTTCTAAGAATAGAGGTAAGGACAAAAAGATGCCGAGGGTTATGTTAGTTTATACTTGTTCCAAAGTGATGTTGACCACAGGGAATGCATCACACCCTGTGTATCCCAACCAGGAAAAAAAGTATAAAGAAGCAGCTGCCAACTTTTCAGAAACATGATAGCCTTCCCTCCTCCTGCAAATGGTTTTGTGATTTGGTGGAAACATAGCAATTTAAAACCTTAGCTCAGTTGGGCTTGTCACCCACTTAACAACTGACTTCTGGCTTCTATTACACTATGTATTCATTGCTGTTAAGATGAGGTAGTGCTTTTCTTGGATAGTTTGAAAATTATTAGAATAATTTTGAATGTTTGTTTCAGTATGGACCTCAAAAAAGATAGCTGTTGTTGATGTCATCATAAGCAGTTGTTGGAAGCTCTGGACCTTACAGTTTAATAAAAATATTAGGAAAGGACAAAATCAATTAGCTTGAGATAGTTGTATAGAAAATAAGGCTGCATAGGGAGGGAGTAGAGGAGATAGGGAGAGGAGTAGAAATGGGAGAATAAGGCTTGGATAGAGAGTATATCAATTTTTGCTGGTATCTTCAAACTCTATCGGTTTTCTCTTTAACATGTAATTAAATGTAAGCCTCTCATTTTGGAAAATAAAACCCTCCTTTAGACTATCCTCATTCAATAATCCTCTTCTGTATTTTCCTTTCAAAGTGCCTGAAAGAACAATGTCTTGTCTTCACCGTTCCCGTTTGCTTCTCCACCCAGTGCAATCTATCTTTCTCCTCCATAGCTATTCCATAACTGCTTCTGTCAAGGGGCCTGGCAATCTCGAATTTTCTTCACATCATTTGAAGATATGGATCACTGCTTCTCTCTCTCCTCTCCTGGCTTCTTGTATCCCACTCTCACCCCATTCTCCATTCATCTCTTTGGCCACTCCTTCTTCAAGTCTCCTTAGTGAGTTTGCCTTCCTTGTCTGCCTATAGGTGTAGTGTGCTCTAGTTCCCAGGCCACTCTTCTCTCATTTGAAACATTCTCCTGCATTTTATTTTTTCTACACTCAGAGTTTTGGCTATCATCTCTATTTTTTTTATATTGAATATATTTGATGTATAACATTATGAAAATTTAAGATGTACAACTTGTTACTTTGATACATATGTTGTAATAGCCATTGTAGTGATATTTATCACATCACATAATTGTAGTACGATATTGTCTATATTCATTATACTATGTGTTGGATCTCTATGGCTTATTTACTACTTGTTGCAAGTTTGTACCCTTAAACAGCATCAATCCTATCCCCCCACCCTCCACTCCCTGGGAACCACCATTTTACTGTTTTTTATGATTTTTGACTTTTTTAGATTCCACATATAAGTGATATCATACTTTTTCTCTGTCTGACTTATCTCACTTAGCATAATATGCTCAAGGTCCATCCATGTTGTTGCAAATGGCAGGATATCCTCCTTTCTCATGGCTGAATAATATTCCGTTGTGTATATATACCACATCTTTTTTTATCCATTCATCTGTTGATGGACATTAGGTTGTTTTCATATCTTGGCTGTTATGAATAATGCTGCAATAAACATGGGAGCACATATATCTCTTTGAAATCCTGTTTTCATTTCCTTTGGGTATATAATAGAAAAACCCAGGTTTCCTCCTTGCTATGTAGGGAAAAAACCCAGTTCTCCCGTACTATGAGTTTCTTCCCTGTGAGTCTCCTTTACTACTCACACAAAACACTTCACTTCTGATGCTTTTGGTCACCAAATATGTGGAAGGTTTTCCCCACATGAAGCAATTCTCTACAACACCAACTGGGTGTCCTATAATTTAACTCAATTCTAACACTATCTACCTGGATAGTGTCAGATACCACAGGTGATGGGTTCAGTCTCAAGACTGGTCCCCCCACTTCAGACAACAGTTGCAAGCCCAGTTTGTTCCCTGGACTTTTGACCAACCAGCTATAGATTGGAGTTTCCAACGACATCTTCTTCAGGTTTACTTAATTTTCTAGAGCAGCACACAGAACTCAGAAATGTTTTACTTACTTTTACCAGTTTATTATAAGAGGAGATGCTAAAGGATACAGTTGAACATTCAGATGGAATTGATAAGGAAGGCAAGGTATGCGGGAAGGGATGCAGAGATTCCATGCCCTCTGGGCATGCCACTCTTCCGGCACCTCCATGTGTTCATCCACCCGGGAGCTCTCCGAACCCTAGACTTTGGGGATTTTATGCGGGCTTTCTCACATGGGAATGATCAATTATTAACTCCATTTCCAGGCCCTCTCCCCTCTCTGGAGGATGAGGGGTGGGGCTGAAAACTTTCAAGCTTCAAATCATGGCTTGATCTTTCTGGTTACCAGGAGCCATTCAGGAGCCACTCAGAATCACCTCTATAGAAGAAGAGATGCTCCTAGTGCCCTTATCACTTAGGAAATTACAAGGGTTTCAGGAGTTGTGTGCCAGGAACCAGGAGAGAGACGGATACATATTTTCTATTATCTCACAGTCCACCCCCTGCTCTCTGGCCATGGACTTCTTACAGCAAAATGACAGGTAAGTCAAAAGAGAACGGCACATTACTGGAATCCCATGCAGTCATTAATAATCATTCCAGTCCATCATCACATCATAAGAAGAACATCTCCCGGGGTGAGACCACTCAGGGTTACAAGTTTCCATTCAATCGTGGGTTCCAAAAGCAGGAGTGGTTTCTGCAGACATACGGTTCACCCTTTCAGGCATCTAATATAATGAGCTGAGAGACAATATCATTGCTTGCTCTGAGCCTATTTCAAGACATTAATGTAATATTGACTCCCTCATATTATATAACTCATTTATTCATTACTTTACCCTTAACTAATATTTCTCCTCTCCATTTATATACAAACTGTTCCTCCTTTGGAAGGGACATTACATTAGATTCAGCCACTGTGCTGTTCTAGATTGCAGGCAGCAATACTAGTCTAGAAAGTGCCTCTCCCTCACTCCATTCATGTAGATATCCTTTCCACCAGGCAGGATAGCTGAATTTACTGTTAGTCCTAATTTTGTCAGATCGGGTGAAGACACATCCTGCCCCATTAGGCCCTAAGGAGTTGTGACATAAAGGTTAAAAATAGTTACGATTTCTTGCTTAGGAATCATCCCTGCTTCCTGCCCTTGTAGTTGTGGCCCTGGTCGTATGACCGCTGCATCCGACAGGGGAAGAAAATAAAGTTGAGATGATATGTGATAGAAGGTACCAGCATCTTCCCTAACCCCGCTTCCCCAGATCTACCAGAAAAATAGAGGAATCTATCTAGTGAGGACATTCCTTTAGTCCCACTCATGTTGAGTGTGAGCACACACTCAAGGTAAGTCAGCCTTTCATGACTTTATTTCCTCCCATTTAGATAACCAATGTTTCAGTTGCCCATTCTAATTCTGTATCAAACTGGTACTCTGGTAAGAATTTCTCTTGCTCATTGTTGGATATTATTTTCTCCAAAATGTATTCCTTGGTCTAAAGAAATGACGATCAGCAATCCAAATTGGTGTAATATCTTCTGGTTCTTTCATAGTATTCTGAGCATTTGCATCTACCACCGAGTAAGCAAAGCCCAGTCCATAGTCAGTGTCTATTCCTGTCAGGACCCATTTATAGCCATCCAGGGCTACCAGTATCAGTCTCACTTGCCAGCTATGCTCAGGACTGTCCCACCAAGGTATCTACTGCATAGCCACCTGCAATCTCTGTCTCTCTAGTTGGCAGAACAGCTCTCATTGGCATTTTGTGCCTCAGGGAGTGCGAGAAGACTATGTCCAGACTTAAGCCCACCTCTGCATTGCTGCAATAACACCATGTTTCTTACCAGAAACTGGGGGTAGAGGCCAATATATAAATTTTCTATTATCCCAAAGGGTATATACCCAGAGGTAGAATTGCTGGATTGTACGATAGTTTTATTTTTAATTTTTGGAGGAAACTCCATATTGTTTTCCGTAGTGCTTGGACCAACTTGCATTCCCACCAACAGTGTATAAGGGTTCCCTTTTCACCACATTTTTGCCAGCACCTATTGTCTCTTGTCATCTTGATGACAGCCATCCTGACAGGTGTGAGGTGAAATGTCATTGTGGTTTTGATTTGCATTTCCTTGATGATTAGTGATATTGAACATCCTTTCATGTACCTATTGTCCAGTTTGATATCCTCTTTGGAAAGATGTCTATTCTTCTGTGCATTTTTAAATCAAGTTGTGAATTTTTTATGTATTTTGGATTTTAACCCCTTATCAATATATGGTTTGCAAAAATTTTCTCCCATTCTGTAGGTTTTTTCATTTTGTTAATTGTTTCTTTGCTGTGCAGAAGCTTTTGAGTTTGATGTAGTCCCATTTATTGATTTTTGTTTTAGTTGCTTGTGCTTTTGGCATCATCTCCAAAAAATCATTGGCAAGACCAATATCAAGGAGCTTCTCCCCTACATTTTCTTCCAGGAGTTTTATGGTATCAGGTCTTATGTTTAGTCTTTGATGCATTTTGAGTTAATTTTTGTGAGCAATGTGAGATAGGGGTCCAATTTCATTGCTCTGCATGTGTTCCTTCACTTTTCCCAGCACCATTTGTGGAAGAAACTGTCCTATCCCTGTTGGGTGTTCTTGGCTCTCTTGTTGAGTATTAGCTGACCCGTATATCTCAGCATTTAATTCTGGGCTTTCTATTCTGTTCCATTGTTCTGTCTATTTTTATGCCAGGATCATACTGTTTTTATTACTACGGCTTTGTAGTATAGTTTTAAATCAGGAAGTGTGATACTTCCAGCTTTGATTGTTTTTTTTTCTCAGGATTGCTTTGGCCATTTAGGGTCTTTTCTGTTTCCATGCAAATTTTAGGATTGTTTCTTCTATTTCTGGGAAGAATGCCTTTGGTATTTTTTTTTTTTAAAGATTTTTATTTTTTCCTTTTTCTCCCCAAAGCCCCCAGTACATAGTTGTATATTCTTCGTTGTGGGTTCTTCTAGTTGTGGTATGTGGGACGCTGCCTCAGCGTTGTTTGATGAGCAGTGCCATGTCCGTGCCCAGGATTCGAACCAACGAAACACTGGGCCGCCTGCAGCGGAGCGCGCGAACTTAACCACTCGGCCACGGGGCCAGCCCCAATGCCTTTGGTATTTTGACAGAGATTGCCTTGAATCTGTAGAAGGCTTTGGGTAATATGGCTACTTTAACAATATTCATTCTTCTCATCCCTGAACACTGGATGTCTTTACATTTGTTCGTTGTCTTTGATTTTTTTCAGCAAAGTTTTGTGGTTTTCATTGTATAGATCTTTCACATCCTTGGTTAAATTTATTCAAAGTATTTTACTTATTTATTTATTTGGAATGGAAATTTTTTTTTATTAATGTTATGATAGATTACAACCTTGTGAGATTTCAGTTGTACATTTTTGTTGGTCATGTTGTGGGTACACCACTTCCCCCTTTGTGCCCTCCGCCCACCCCCCCTTTTCCCTGGTAACCACTGATAGATCTCCTTATCAATATACTAACTTCCACCTATGAGTGGAGTCATATAGAGTTCGTCTTTCTCTGACTGGCTTATTTCACTTAACATAATACCCTCGAGGTCCATCCACGTTGCTGTGAATGGGCCAATTTTGTCTTGATGCTAGAGTAAATGGGATAGTTTTATTTCTTTCTCAGATGTTTCAATATTACTGTAGAGGAATGCACTATTTCTATATGTTAATTTCGTATCATGCAACTTTACTGAACTCGTTGATTAGTTCCAACAGTTTTGGTTGCCTCTTTTGAGATTTTCTATACATAAAATTATGTCATCAGCAAATAGCAACAATGTTACTTCTTCCTTTCCAATTTGGATCCTTTTATTTCTTTGTCTTGCTAGTTGCTCTAGCTAGGACTTCCAGTACTATATTGAGTGGAATGGTGAGAGTGGGCATCCTTGTCTTGTTCCTCTTGTTCAGAGGAAAAGCTCTGAATTTTTCTGCATTGAGTATAATATTAGCTGTGGATTTGTTATATATGGCGTTTATTATATTGAGGTATGTTTCTTCTATACCCAATCTGTTAAAGTTTTTTTTTTTTTTATCATGAAAGGATGTATTTTGTCAAATGTTTATTCTGCATTTATTGAGATGATCATGTAATTTTTCTTTCATTTTATTGATATGTTATATTACATTTCTTGTTTTGCATATGTTGAACCATCCTTTCATCACAGGGATAAATCCTACTTGGTCATGTTATGTAATCCTTTTAATGTGTTCTTGAATTTGGTTTGCTAATGTTTTGTTGAGAATTTTTGAATTTATATTCATCAGGGATATTGGTCTATAGTTTTTTTTTCTTGTGTTATTTGGTCTCGGTATCAAGGAAAATGCTGACCTTGTAGACTGAGTTTGGAAGTATTCCCTCCTCCCCGATATTTTGGAAGAGTTTGACAAAGATTGGTGTCAATTCTTTAAGTGTTTGGTAGAATTCACCACTGAAGCCATCTGGTTCTGGAGTTTTTTGTGTTGGGAAGTTTTTGATTACTGATTCAATTTCTTTACACATTATTGTTCTGTTCAGATTTTCTATGTCTTCATGATTCATTCTTGGTAGGTTGTGTGTTTCTAGAAATGTATCCGTTTCTTCTAGCTTATCTTCTATGGCATATAATTATTTGTAGTCTCTTATGATCCTATGTATTTCTGTAGTATCTGTAACGTCCCCTTTTTCATTTCTAATTTTGAGTCTTCTTTTTTTTTTTAGTCTAGCTAAAGTTTCATCAATTTTATCTTTTCAAAGAACCAGCTCTTAGATTTGTTGATCTTTTCTATTATTTTTTTCGTTCTATTCTATTTATTTCTGCTCTAATCTTATTTCCTTTCTTCTGCTAACTTTGGGCTTCATTTATTATTCTTTTTCTAGTTTCTTGAGGTGTAAAGTTAGATTGTTTATTTGAGATCTTTCTAATTTCTTAATATGTGTGTTTATTTCTAGAAGCATTCCTCTCAGAACTGCTTTTGCTGCATCCCACAAGATTTAATATGTTGCATTTCCATCTTTATTTGTTTCAAGAAATGAAGAAAATTTTTTTTAATTTTCCTTTTTTGACCAATTGGTTACTTGGAAGTGTGTTGTTTAGTTTCCACATATTTGTAGATCTTTTGACTTTCCTCTTATTGTTTTCTAGTTTCATGCCATTATGGTCAGAAAACATAGTTGGTATGATTTCAACTTTCTTAAATTTGCTAAGATTTGTTTTGTGTCTTATCATATGATCTATCCTGGAGAAGATTCTGTGTGCACTTGAGAATAAGGTGTATTTTGCTGTGGATAGATGGGATGTTCTGTATATTTCTGTTAAGTCCATTTGTTCTAAAGTATGGTTCAATTCTAATATTTCCTTCATGATTTTATGTCTGGACATTATCCATTGCTGATAGTAGGGTATTGAAGTTCCCTGCTATTACTCTATTGTCCGTTTCTCCCTTAATATTTGTTAGTATTAATATATTTTGGTGTTCAGGTGTTGGGGGAAGATATATTTATGACTGTTATATCTTCTTGATGTATTGACCCTTTATCATTAGAGAATGATCTTCTTTGTCTCTTGTTACCATTTGTGGCTTGAAGTCTATTTTGTCTAATATAAATATGGCTATGCTTCTTTCTTTTGGTTTCCACTTGTTTGGAATATCATCTTCAATCTCTTCACTTTGAGTCTATGTGAGTCTTTAGAGCCGAAATGAGTCTCCTTTAGGCAGCATAAAGTTGGGTCTTGTTTTTATCCATCCAGCCACTCTGTGCCTTTTGATTAGTGAATTCAATCTATTTACATTTAGGGTGATTATTGATATTAAGGACTACTGCCATTTTATCTTTTGCCTTCTGGTTATTTTGTATCTCCATTGTTTTTTTTTCCTTCTGTTTCTGTCTACCTTTGTAAGTTTGTGGTTTTCCATGGTGATTTGCTTAGCCTTCCCTTTTTTGTTTAATGTTTTGTGTCTCCACTAGATTTTCACTCTTTGTTTACCATGAGGTTCACATACAACATCTCATAGATCAAGTAGTTACTTTTTTGCTGATAGCAACTTGTCTTCATTTGCCTATAAAGGTTCCAGCCTTTTACTCTTCCCCACGTATATATATATATATATATATATTTGTGAGGAAGATTGGCCCTGAGCTAACATCTGTTGCCAGTCTTCCTCTTTTTGCTTGAGGAAGATTGTCCCTGAGCTAACATTTGTACTACTCTTCCTCTACTTTGTATGTGAGACACCACCACAGCATGGCTTGATAAGTGGTATGTAGGTCCATGCCCAGGACGTGAACTCACAACCCTGGGCCACTGAAGCAGAGCATGTGAACTTAACCACTATGCCACATGGCTGGCCCCCATCCCTTTTATATTTTTGATGTCACAATTTGCCTTGTCTATGCTGTGAATTTGTAACCAAATTGTAGTTATTTTTAATGCTTTTTTCCTTCAATCTTTATGCTGTAATTAAGTGTTTTTAATACACTACAGTCATGCGCTGCATGATGACATTTTGGTTAACAACAGACCAGATAAACAATGGTGGTACCATAAGATTATAATGGAGCTGAAAAATTCCTATTGCCTAGTGGTGTCATAGCTGTTGTAACGTTGTAGTGCAACATATTACTCACATGTTTGTGGTGATGCTGGTGTAAACAAACCTACTGCACTGCCAGTTGTATAAAGGTGTAGCACATACAATTATGTACAGTAAATAATACTTGATAGTGATAATGAACAACTATATTACTGCTTTATGTATTTACTACACTATACTTTTTATTTTAGAATGTACTCTTTCTGCTTAAAACAAAGTTTACCATAAAACAGTATGCCATGTTATGCCAGCAGCAGCCTCATGCATCTCATGTTTACCTTGTGTCTTGATTGCATCATTTTCTCTTGTGCTTGGCTTAATCTAATGTTGTTTTGTTCATCATGGCCCCTAAGCATAAAAAATCCAATGCTAATGTTGCCAGTAAGAGGCCATGTTGAGCGATTGACCTGAAAATAAAATTAAAAGTGATTAAGGACTACAAAGGTGGAAAATCAGTGATTGTTAATGCTCGCCAGTCAGACATGTAATTTCACCAATAGCTATGATCTTGAAGAACAACAACAAAGTGATGGGAGCTATTAAAGGATCTGCTTCTTTGAAGGCAATGAGACTAACAATAATTTGAGAGGGGCCTATATCAGACATGGAGAAACTTCTGATGACCTGGATTGAAGACCAGGCACAGAAGCATATCCCTCTCAGCACCATGATGGCCAAAGCAAAAAGTTTGTTTGCAATGTTGAAAGAAAACCCTGGACCCGACTATGGTGTTGAATTTACTGCCAGCTCTGGGTGCTTTAAATGATTCAAGAATCATTATTCATTAAATAATGTGAAAGTGAGTGGTGAGTCTGTGAACACTAATGTGAAGACAGCTGAAAAAAATTTGGAAACTCTAGACAAGCTGATTGTGGAAGAAAATTACTTGCCAGAGCAAATATTCAATATTCCCTTTTCTGGGAATGGATGCCTAAGAAGGACTTTCATTCATAAAGAGGCCAAGTCAATGCCAGGTTTCAAGGCTTTTAAGGACAGGATAACAGTCCTGCTTGGGGGCAATGTTGCAGGCTACAAATTGAAACTCTTCATGATCTGCCACAGTGAGAACCCCAGGGCCTATGAGTATATCAATAAGCACACACTGCCAGTGTACTACAGGAGCAACAAGAAGTCATGGATGACGCAGCTCTTCTAAGATGCCCTCCTGAATTGCTATGCCAGCAAAATGGAGAAGAATATTTTGGAGAATAGCATACCTTTCAAGATTTTGCTTATTGTTCATAATGTTCCTGGACATTCTCCTTTTGCTGATGATCTTCATGTCAGTATCAAAGCAGTGTTTCTCTCTCCAAACACCACTTCTTTGATCCAACCAATGGATCAAGGAGTTATAGCAGCATTTAAAGCCTACTACCTGAGGAGGACCTTTGGGCAGGCTATTGCTCCAACCAAGGAAGACACGAGAAGACACTGACGCAATCCTGGAAGGAGTATAACATCTATGACTGCATCAAGAACCTTGCTTGGGCTTGGGGTGAATGGACTAAGGAGCGTATGAATGGCATCTGAAAGAAGATACTCGGGAGGTTTGTCCATCACTTCAAAGGATTTGCCAAGAATGAGTAGGCTGCAAAAATCAACAAGGCTCTGATTGAGATGGCAAACGGCTTTAACCTGGGTGTGGATGAGGGTGACATTGAGGAGCTCTAGAGGTGGTTCCTGAGGAGCTGAGTAATGAGGAGTTGTTGGAACTGGAACAGGAATGCATGGGTAAAGAAGAGGCACGAGAAAAGAAAAAATGCAGGAGAAGAAGGAACCCTCGAGAAATTCACAGTGAAGGATTTAGCAGGAGCTTTTTCAGACTTCAACATGCTCCTTTAAAAGTTTGAAAACATGGACCCCAACACAGAAAGGTTTTCATTGATAGAGATGAATGTTCATGGTGCATTATCTGCTTACAAGCAAATCTATGATGAAAAAAAGAAACAAACCAAGCAAACTACCATGGATATATTTCTGAAAGTGGCAGCTCCTTAAGAAGAGCCCCAGGCAGGCTCTTCAGGAGGTAATCCAGAAGAAGGCAGTGTTATCATAGAAGATGACAGCTCCATGCATGTTTTTGCCCCTGAAGACCTTCCAGTGGGACAAGATGTGGAGGTGGATGATAATGATTTTGGTGATATGACCCTGTGTAGGCCTAGGCTAATGTGGGTGTTTGTGTCTTAGTTTTTAACAAAAAAGCTTAAAAAGTAAAAAAATAAATAAATAAAAATAGAAAAAATCTTATAGAATAAGGATGTAAAGAAAGTATTTTTTGTACAGCAGTACAATGTTTATGGTTTAAGCTGTGTTATTACAAAAGACTCAAAAGTTTAAAAAATTAAATTTTATAAAGTAAAAAGTTTACAGTAAGCTAAGGTTAATTTATTACTGAAGAAAGAAATTTTTAAAATAAATTCAGTGTAGCCTAAGTGTACAGTGTTTATAGTCTACAGGAGTGCACAGCAATTCCCTGGATCTTCACATTCACTTGCTGACTCACCCAGAGCAACTTGCCATCCTGCAAGCTTCAATCATAGCAAGCGCCCTGTACAGGCGTACCATTTTTTCCTCTCTTATACTGTATTTTTACTGTACCTTTTCTATGTTTATCTGTTTAGATATACAAACACTCACCATTGTGTTACAATTGCCTACAGTATTCAGTACAGTAACATGCTGCACAGGTGTGTAACCTAAGAGCAACAGGCTGCTCCATACGGCCTAGGTGTGTAACCGGCTATATTATCTAGCTTTGTGTAAGTACGTTCTATAATGTTTGAAAACAATTAAATCACCTAACAACACGTTTCTCAGATCGTATCCCCATCGTTGCGACGTGTGACTGTACTCTAAAAGAGTTAGTTTTCTATTTCTGACTATTTATCATCTTAATCAGAGTTTTGCGTGCTTTTCCTCTTTTTGTTTCAGCTTGAAGAGCTCCTTCTAATGTTTCTTGTAAGCAGGTCTAGTGGTGGTGAACTCCCTCAGCTTTTGTTTGTCTGGGAAAGCCTTTGTTTCCCCTTCATATCTGAAGGATAATTTTTCTGGATAGAGTATCCTTGGCTGGCAATTTTTATCTTTCAACACTTTGAATATATCATTCCACTTTCTCCTGGCCTGTAGAGTTTCTGTTGAGAAATATGCTGATAGCCTAATGGGGTTTCCTTTGTGAGTTACTTTCTTTTTTTTTCCCTGGGTGCCTTTAAAATACTTTCTTTATCATTGACTTTGACAGTTTCCTTAAAATATGTCTTGGAAAAGGCCTTTTGGTGTTGAGATAATAAGGTGTATCTATTAGCTTTATGGGCTTCTATGTCCAGTTCTTTCCCCAGGTTTGGGAAGTTCTAAGTTATAATTTCTTTAAATAAACTGTCTGCCCCCTCTTCCCTTTCTTCTCCCTCTGGTACACCTGTTATTCTTATTTTGGCCTTTCTAACAGAGTTTAATAACTTTCATAGGGTTTCTTCACTTTAAAGAAAAAATCTGGTTCTCTCTCCTCTTCCACCTGAATCATTTCTGAATTCCTATCCTTGAGCTCACTTACTCTCTCATCCATCTGATCTTCTCTATTTTCAATGCTTTCTAAAGCATCCTTCATCTCATTTGTTGAGTTCTTTAGCTCCAGAATTTGTTTTGTTCTATTTTAGAATTTCAATCTCTTTAGTCAAGAACTCCTTCTATTCATTAATTTTATTCCTGAGCTTATTGAATTGCCTTTCTGAGTTTTCTTGTACCTTGTTGAATTCTTTCATAACAGCTATTTTGAATTTTTTATCAGTTAGAGCACAATATTCTGTGTCTCTGAGTTCAGTTGCTGGAGAATTGTCATTTTCTTTTTATGATAACATATTACCATGATTTTTCGTAGTTTGATGAAATGTGCCTCTGCCGCTGCATTTGTAGCAGCAAACACCTTTTCTATTTAGGTAAGGCTTTGTTTCCTTGACCCTTAACAGTTCTACAGACTGGCACTTAGTAGCCTTTCTTTTGTTTTCCAGAAGGTGGTGCTACAGCACAAGTTTTTGGTTTCTCTTACCAAGTTGACTCTAAACTAAAGTTGGGAGCATGTGAGTAAAGAAAAAACAAGCTAGTGGAGAAAGGAAACAACAAATGGGTGGTGGGAGTAGTGGGGGAGGTGTGTGCTTAGCACTTGTGACTTAAAGTGTGCCCACAGCCTGCTCAGGGATCCTTGAGTGAGGGAGTCCCCAAGGTCCACGAGTGGACCTCTCGCTAAAATCTTGGGGCAGACTGCAAGAAATATGTCCCTTCAGTTTTCTTTGCATTCTCCCCTTTCTATTTCTGGGCCCCAGTCATGGAGGTCTCTCCTCAGAGATCCAGGTATTACTGAGGAACAATGGAATCCTCCAGCTGCAGCCTTTGTGGCCGGGCAGACTTTGACTCACCACTTTCAATTTTCACCTCTTGTGCTAGAGAGGTCACCAGTGCCCTTGCTGCCAGTGCTGCCACCACATGAGATCATACAGTATTTGTCTTTGTCTATCTAACTTATTTTAATAGCAAACTCCCCTCAAGGTCCATTATGTTGTAGCAAATGGTAAGCTTTTCTTCTTTTTTATGTCTGAATGCTATTCCATTGTGTCACTGTGTGTGTATATGTATACACACATAAACACACACACATACATCTTTATCCACTCATCCATCGATGGACACTAGGTTGTTTTCATATCTTGGCTATTGTAAATAATGCTGCAATGAACATGGGAGTGCATATATCTTTTAAAATTAGTGTTTTTGTTTTCTTCAGATAAATAGAATTGCTGGATCACATGGTAGCTTTAATCTTTTGAGGACCTGCCATACTGGTTTCCATAGTGGCTGCACCACTTTACCTTCCCACCAAGAGTGCACAAGGGTTCCCTTTTTTCCACATCCTTTTCAGCACTTGTTATTTCATGTCTTTTTGATAATAGTGATTCCAACAGGTGTTAGGTGATATCTCACTGTGGTTTTGATTTATATTTTCCTGATGACTAGTGATGTTGAACACTTTTTCATGTGCTTATTGGCCATCTGTATGTCTTCTTTGGAAAAATATCTAATCAGATCCTCTGCCCATTTTTTAAATCAGATTTTTTTTTTTTGCTATTGAGTTGTATGAGTTCTTTATATATCGTAGATATTAACCCCTTCTCAGATATATGATTTGTAGATATTTTCTCCCATTTTTTGGGTTGCCTTTTCATTTTGTTGATTTCCTCTGCTGTGCAGAAGATTTTTAGTTTTATGAAGTCTCATTTATTTTTGCTTTAGTTGCCTTTGCCTCTAGAATGTCCTCACTAAGACAGATGTCAAGGAGTTTACTGCCTATGTTTTCTTCTAGGAGTTTTCTGATTTCAGGTCTTACATTCAAGTCTTTAATCCATTTTGAGTTAACTTTTGCATATGGTGTAAGATAGTGGTCCATTTCCATTCTTTTGTGTCTTGCTGTCCAGTTTTCTCAAGACCGTTTATTGAAAAGACTGCCCTTTCCCCATTTATATTCTTGGTTCCGTTCTTGTGAATTAATTGACCCTATATATGTAGGTTTATTTTTCTGGGCTCTCTATTTTTTTCCATTGAGCTATGTGTCTTTTTTTATGCCAATACTATACTGTTTTGATTACTATAGCTTTCTAGAAAAGTTTTAAATCAGGGAGCATGATGCCTTGAGCTTTGTTCTTCTTTCTCAATATTACTTTATTCTATTTCTGTGAAAAATGCCCTTGAAATTTTGATAGGAACTGCATTGAATCTATAGATTGATCTGGATAGTGTGGACATTTTGACAATGTTAATTCTTCCAATCCATGAGCATGGAATACCTTTCCATTTATTTGCGTCTTCTTCACTTTGTTTCATCAATGTCTTATAGTTTTCCGTGTACAGGTCTTTTGCTTCCTTGGTTAAATTTATTCCATTTTTTAAGGAATTTATTTAGGTGTCTTATTCTTTGATGCTATTGTAAATGGCATTTTTTCTTAATCTCTTTCTGATAGTTTGTTAGTAGATAGAAACGCTATAGATTTTTGTATACTGATTTTTGTATCCTGCAACTTTACTGAATTTTTTGATTAGCTCTAACAGTTTTTTGGTGGGATCTTTGGGGTTTTCTATTTATAATGTCTTATAATCTGCAAATAGAGAGTTTTACTTCTTTTTTTTTCATTTTGGATGCCTTTTATTTCTTTTTCTTGCCTAACTGCTCTGGCTAGGACTTCCACTACTAGGTTGAATAAGAGTCGAGAAAGATCTTAATCACATTGATTGATTTGCTGATGTTAAACCATCCTTGCATCCCTGGAATAATCTCACTTGTTCATGGTGTATGATCCTTTTAGTGTATTGTTGAATTCAGTTTGCTAATATTTTGTTGAGGATTTTTACATCTATGTTTATCAGGGATATTGGCCTGTAATTGTCTTTTCTTGCAAAGCCCTTGTCTGGTTTTGGTATCAGGATAATGCTGGCCTTGTAAAATGAGTTTGGAAATGTTCCCTCTTTTATTTTTTTTTAGAAGAGTTTGAAAAGTATTGGTATTAATTCTTTCTAAATGTTTGGTAGAATTCACCAGTGAAGCTGTCTGGTCTTGGGTTTTTTTTTGGGGGGGGGGGGAGGGTTATAATTACTGATTCAATTTTTTTACCAGTAATCTTTTCAGATTTTCTATTTATTCATGATTCAGTTTTGGTAGCTTGTATGTTTCTAGGAATTTTTCCATTTTTTCTAGATTGTCCAATTTGTTGTTGTATATTTCTGCATGGTAATCTCTTATAATCTTTTGTATTTCTGTGGTATCAGTTGTAATGTCTCCTCTTTCATTTCTGATTTTAAGTTCTCTGTTTTTCTTGGTGAGTCTAGCTAAAGACTTGTCAATTTTGTTTTATATTTCAAAGAACCAACTTTTAGTTTCATTGATTTCCCCCTCGTTTTAGTCTCTATTTTATTTCCACTCTGATCTTTGTTATTTCCTTCCTCCTGCTAATGCTAGGCTTTGTTTGTTCTTCTTTTTCTAGTTCCTTGAGAAGTGAAGTTATTTATTTGACATTTTTCTTGATTCTTGATGTAGACATTTATGGCTATGAACTTCCCTCTTAGAACTTCTTTTGCTGCATCCCATAAGTTTTCATATGGTGTGTTTCCGTTTTCATTTGTCTCAAGGTAGTTTTTCAATTTCTTCTTTGACCCATTGGTGGTTCATTAGCATATTGTTTAATCTCCACATATTTGTAAATTTTCCAGTTTTCTTCAATTTCTAGTTTCATTCCATTGTTGTTGGAGAAGATGCTTGATATAATTTAAGTCTTCTTAAATTTATTAGGACTTTTTTTGTGGCCTAATGTGTGATCTATCCTAGAGAATGTTTCATGTGTACTTGAGAAGAATGTGTGATCTGTTGCTTTTGGATGAAATGCTCTGCAGATATCTGTTAAGTCCATCTGGTCTAATGTGTTGTTTATGGTTGATGTTTCCTTATTGATTTTCTGTCTGGGATGATCTATCCATTGATGAAAATGGGGTATTAAAGCCCCCTACTATTATTGTATTGCTGTCTATTTCCCCCTTTAGGTCTTTAAATATTTGCTTCATATATTTAGGTATTCCTATGTTGGGTCCATAAATGTTTAGAAATATTCTTGTTGAATTTACCCCTTTATCATTTGTAATGCCCTTCTTTGTCTCTTATTGCAGTCTTTGTTTAAAGCCTATTTTGTCTGATGTAAGTATAGCTACCCCAGCTTTCTTTTGGTTTCCGTTTGCGTAGAATGTTTTTTTCATTCTTACACTTGGTGTGTGTCCTTACAGCTGAAGTGAGTCTTATATTCAGGATACAGACTTCTTTTTTTATCTATTCAGCCACTCTGTCTTTTGATTGGAGAATTCAGTCCATTTATTTTAAAGTAATTATTCATAACTATGTACTTATTGACATTTTATTATTGTTTTCTCTTGCTTATGGTTCCTCTGTTCCTCTCTTCTTCTCTTGCTCTCTTCCTTTGATTTGATGATTTCTCTTTATCTTTTGTGTATCTACTACAGGTGTTTGCTTTGTGGATACCAAGAAACTTTAATAAAACAACTTATATTTATAGCAATATATTTTAAGTTGATAATTTAAGTTTGAATGCATCTAAATCTCTACATTTTTACTTTTCTCTCCACATTTTATATTTTTAATATCATATTTTACACCTTTTTTCCTCTTAGTTCTTTATTTCTTTATTATTATTTTTCACATTTTTATCTTGTATATCCCTTAACTAATTATTGTAGTTATAGTTATTTTTACTACTTTTGCCTTCTAACCTTCATACTAGTTTTATAAGTGATTAATCCACCACCTTTACATCATTAGATTATTCTAAATTTTAATATATATTTCCCCTTAGCAGTGAGATTTATACTTTTATATGTTTTCCTGTTACTAATTAATGTTATTTCTTTTCAGCTTAAAAAATTCCGTTTCACATTTTTTGTAAAGATAATTTAGTGGTGATGAACTCCTTTAGCTTCTGCTTGTCTGGAAAACTTTCTATCTCTCCTCCTATTCTGAACAATAACTTTGTCAAGTAGAGTATTTTTGGTTGGAAGTTTTTTTTTTTTCAGCTCTTTGAATATATTATGCCACTCCCTTCTGGCCTGCAAAGTTTCTGCTGAAAAATATGCTGATAGCCCTATGGGGGTTCCCTTGTATGTAATAAGCTGTTTTTCTCTTGCTGCTTTTACAATTCTCTCCTTGTCTTTAACTTTTGAAATTTTAATTATGTGTCTTGGTGTGAGTCTCTTTGGGTTCATCTTATTTGGAACTCTCTGGGTTCCTGGATATGGATGTCTATTTCCATCCCAAGGTTAGGGAAAGTTTCAGCCATTATATCTTTAATAAGTTTTCTGCCTTTTTCTCTCTCTCTTCTCCTTCTGGGACCCCCATAATGTGAATATTGGTATGCTTGATGTTGTCTTTTAAGTTCCTCAAGCTATGTTAAATGTTTTTTCATTCTTCTTTTTGCTGCTCTGATTGCATGAGTCCCACTGACCGTTCTTTGAGTTCACTGATCCTTTCTTTGCTTCATCTGTTCTCCTGTTGAACCCCTCTAGTATATTTTTCAGTTCAGTTATTGTATTCTTCAGCTTTGTGACTTCTATTTGGCACTTTCTTATGTTTTCTGTCTCTTTATTGAAGTTCTCACTATGTTCATCCATCTTCTCCTGAGTTTGATGATCATCATTATGACTGTCATTTTGAATTATTTATTAAGTAAATCACTTATCTGCATTTCAATAAGATTTTTTTTATGATGTTTTATATTGTTCTTTTGTTTGGAACATATTCCTCTGTTTCTTCTTTTGGCTTAACTCTCTGTGTTGGTTTCTATGCATTGGATAATACAGCTACCTCTCCTAGTCTTGAAGGAGTGGCCTCGTGTAAGAGATGAACCTTGTTGTTCAACCCTGCCCTAACTCTTGGTTGCTGCTCAAATTTTTGTGATTATCCAAGCAGCCTATTTTATTTTTAATGGCTCTTAGTAGCCAGAGGTGTCAGTGACTCACAGGGGAGTATTTCAGTCTGCACCTAGATTTAGGCTAATTGGAAGCCAGATGCTCAGGCAGCAGCTTTTAAAGCACGCAAACATATACAGTCTTATGTGACTGCAAGCATGCAATCTAGAGGTGTTGTCTGGGATGCAGTCACAAAATCAGGGCTCCAGACAAGTGTACAAGGTCCTTTCCAGGAAATACTAGTGGCCTAGAGTGAGGCAGAGGGAAAACACAAAGACAGCATCCAGAGGCTTCTGTACCTGGAGTGCACCCCATTTGACCCTAGATGTGTGTCAAACCAGAAGCCTGCCCTTCAGGCTGAAGCTTCAGGAGAAACAAATAAGTGTCCTTCACAGAAAGGGTGGGGGTGTGTTTCAGTCTACTGTCTGCACAGTACCCTGGGGGTGGTCACCTGCCAAGGACTTTCTCTCCATTTGTCGTGGTACCATGGGACTCAGGAATGCAGGCTCTGCTGGCCACCAGAGCTGGGTGATCAAGGGACATCCCCTGCCTGGTGGCCACAAAAACCGAGCCACCAGACTTAAAAACCAAGGCACCAGAGACATGTAAGATACATGTATCCAAGATCCAAGGCACCACATACATGTAAGATCCATGTATCCAGGAGACACTGGTGCTCTGGAGTGTGGCAGAGGGAGAGCACAGAGACAACACCTGCCCTCTGAGATTTCCAAAGAGGACCACAGTGGGCCCTTAGATGTGTGTTTAATTAGAAGCCTGACTGTCAGGTTGCAGCTGTGAAGACAAGCTAATAGGCCTCGTTTGCAGACAGATTAGTGCTTCTGTCTGTTGCCTCTTGCTATGCTCTGGGGAGAGTAGCCATTTAAGAACTATTTCTCCATTGATTACAGTCCTGTAGGACCCTCGAGTGTAAGCCCTGCTGACCAACAGAGCCAAGTGATTTAGAGATGTCACCTGGGCAGAAGCCAAACAAATAGAGGTGCCAGAGTAGGATAAAAGCTCCTTTCTGGGAGAAACTGGTAAGCTGGAGTGTAGCAGAGGAAGATCACAAAGATGGTGTCCACAAACCTCTGTCCTCAGATAGTACCCCAGCGGGCCTGCAGATGTATGTTAAATTAGATGCTTGCCCCTCAGGCTTTAAGATAAGCAATAAGCCTCTTTCACATAAAGCCTGGGTGCCTTTCAGTTGGCTGCCTCTGTGCGGGTTCCTGAGACAAGTGGATCTGAGTCCACGAGCCCTTTAAGAGCTGTTTCTCAGTTCACTATAGCCCTGTGGGTCTCATGGATGTGAGCCCTGCTGTTTTTCAAAGCTAGATGTTTTGGGTGCTCATCTCTCAGGTGCAGGTCTTAAAAGTTGGGGTGTCCAGTGTGGGGTTCAAAGCCTTCATTCCTTAGGGAGAAGCCCTGGGTTTTGAGTTCCCTCTTGATTATGGGTTGCTGTGCCCAAGGTGGGGTTTATGGCAAGATTGTGTCTCAGCCTCTCCTGCACTCTTCGATGTGGTCTTTTTCTCATTTGCCCAATGTTTAGGGGTTACTCAGCAGTTTTTAGCTTTTTTCCAGAGGAAGTTCTTCCATATTTGGCTGCAGATTTGGCGTGTCCGTGGGTTGAGGTGAGTTTGGGATCTTTCTGTGTTGCCATTTTGAACTGGAACCCGTACTTTCTCTTTTAGTTAATGGCGCTAATATCTACCTAATAAACTGAGTCAGAAACCTCAGGGTCACCCTTGATTTCTAGCTCTTGTTCTTTTGGAATCTTACTGGTCACCATCACCTACCTACCAAATTGAACTAGTGTGTATCCCCTACTCTTCACCACTAGTGAGCCATCTTTAACTTGGGTGTAAAAGTGCTAGAAAACCATAACGGCTTTCTAGCGCTTGTTCTGTTCCCACTATCGCCTCCTATTAGTCAATTTCCTATGTTGCCATTTGAGTGATCTATTAAAACTCAAATCTGATCACACTGCTTCCCTGCTTAAATTCCTTCAAGAATTGTTTACAGCTGGAAGATGAAATCTGGACTTTTCAAGCATTTCAGACAAGTGTCATGACTCCAGCCCTGAGCCGTTCTCTTCCTCTTCCACCCTATGGTTACCAATATGCATGACTTTGAAGTTCTAGAAATACACTATGCTCTGCTATCGCTCTGTGGTTTGCATTTTCTGCTCCTTCTGTTTGGAACAACCTTCTTCCATTC
Source organism: Equus caballus (assembly GCF_041296265.1). Taxonomy (NCBI): domain Eukaryota; kingdom Metazoa; phylum Chordata; class Mammalia; order Perissodactyla; family Equidae; genus Equus; species Equus caballus. The sequence continues at coordinate 28,829,595 of NC_091704.1, forward strand.
TGCCTCTGCATAACTCCTACATTTTCCAATGTTTTAGCCCAAGCCTTATTCCTTCTAGTTGGTCTTCTCAGAACATCCCAATCCTTGCCTTTAATCTGGGTTAATTGCCCCTCTTCTGTGCTTTTGCAATAGTTTGTATGAAACCTCCATATTGGCACTTATCAAATTGTATTATTAGGATATTGTTTTGGAATATTAAGCTAGATTTTCTCCCAATACCTGTCTTCTTCCTTATGTTATCTATACCCTTGGCCTTTCTTCCATTCAGTCAGTAGAACTGCATTAAGGGAGAGACAATACATTAAAAAAAGAGAATATGATTATTAGGTGAAATTACCTGAGATTTAGAATTAATGAACAAGAAACTCTAGTGCTAAAGGATTCGGGACACAAACAATAGATTAGGGAGAAAAGTCAGTCAGCCAGGCTACCTCTCCACCAGACTAAAGATTCTTTGGACTTGGTGTGGGTTGAGGTGAGAAGAAAGTTAGAGGAGAAATAAGAGAACCAAGAAGCTGAGTGTTCCTAAGCAGTGTCCACAGACCAGAGCCTTCCATACGGCCTTCTGTTTAGAACACTCTTATTCAAGTCCAATAGGAAGCCTAGGAGAGAAGGAGTTAGCATCTTTCAAGGGTGAAAGATGTATTCTTTTCAGGTCTATCTTCTCAATGTTATTGAGGGAAAATAGCCATATGGTAACTTCATGTTTTTAAATTAAGTCAAAGCCGGGGGGTAATTACTGAGAGGTGAGAACAGGGAGAGATTTCTGCTAAAACCAATTGGAACTGGTATGGCCACAGGAACCTCAGAATGACCAGGTAGCATGTGTAGTCCTTCCTGAGGTCTTGTCACTGGTAAGATTTTTATCAGTTTATCTGGAGGTAGAGGACTGTTGTCTAAAAAATGAATTTTATAACATTTCAGAGAAGACATTTTTGTGAGCTTTTTTAGAATAAAACAAATTTCTAATGTTCATTTCAATTATTTATTAGATCAATATTAGGGAATACTAAACTTATAAACTGTGGTAACTTTAATACCAACTATACATTTTCCTCTATCACAATTATATGAGTTCATTGAGGGTCAGGACTCTACTGTATGTATTTTCATGTCTACCAATAAGTTAACATATAAAAAACATTCTGTAAATGTTTGTGGACAGTATAATTGGAAGTCCCTTAATTAATTTTTTCCCTTAATTTTGATTCTTTGCATGTTATCTGCTGTGTCTACCCAGGTAGGTGGCCCTCCTGTCACTGGGTTCAGTTTAGAAAAGCTATTTTGATACATGTGGACCCGTGTGGATATTCCTAGGACCTTCTCAATTGGCTTATTTTTAGTGCAGATTCTTGGAAATGGCCCTGAGAGGCAGGCATATTTGGAAGAAAATATGTATAAATAGAGTTGGTGGCACAACTAGAACACTAAGTGTTCTCAAATTTAGTAGTGAATCTACTGGGATGCAAATAGATTGATTGACTTCACCATGCCCTGATGTCCAAGACCAGGCAAGCCTGCACGGAATCTGATGCCTCACTGTATCAGGCACCATGCACCAAAGGAAGCCCACAGTACTCACAGATCCCATCCACATGTTGTCCCTGTTGAATGCTCCATTCCCAGGCTGTGACAGTAGGATGCCAAAATGATCATTGGGCCTTAGTCTCCAGATGCAGGGACACACTGTCTTTAGGTAGTAGAGGTGACTTTTTAATACCCTAACAGCCATTCTTGGTTCCATAACCAAGAGCTTTTTGATTCTGGAATGTAGAAAGTCAGGTATAAAATTACCTACCTTAAACGATTACAAGTATTGGAATTAACGCCAATGCCTAAGTCCAAATTCATGTGTTGGAAGCCCATAGCCCTAAATAAAAACGTATTTACCCTTGTGTCTATTTCAAGCTCAGCGTTGTGCCTAGGATTGTAGAAGATAAAGGTAACAAGAAATGGAAAAATAAGCATCCTAGGACCAACAATAATACAAATTGAAGGAAGATGAAAAAATTTATCAGACTAAGGCTGAGAAATTCAGGAATATATTCTCTTAGATATTTATTGTAATCTCCAAAAAATAAAACAAGATAAACCCAAAGAACAAAAACCACTTTCTATACAGAATTCACATTCAAACTTAATACCTAACAGCACGTACAGTTTTTACACCATTAATTTCAATAAAGAGAATTAAAACTTCACAATGTGAATACACTTTATAGCTTTAAACCCAGACAAGAGCTCCTGTGGACACATGAAGAATCACGATAGTTGCTGCGCGGCAGTAGTTTTCAACTAAATGTCACTATCACTATATGAAAGCATTAAGCTGTTACTCAATATTTTCCCAAGAAGACCTCCACAGTGTAGTCACTGAGAAGGAGCCAAAAAGTGCCCGGTAACAAAGGAAGGTCTTCATCTGTGCACTTCCCAACACCCTTTATGGGAAATATGGAACTACAGAAAAATCTCTGGGCACGCATCTGCCTGGTTGACATTGGATTAGACAATGTCTTGTGGTTTGGTGCATGGGCAAAATGTCTAAATCAACTGTCTAATGTGGCTTTAAAGCAATTTGTGTTGTGTGGCCAAGTCTGGGCTTGCTCAGCACAGAGGAATATGATGATGCTGCAGCTTGTCTTCCTCATGGGGACAAAAACAGAGAGAGCCAAACTGGGGTGATTTGTTGGGTTTCGGAAGGCCAGTTTGGCTCTCTAGAGAAAGTAATGATCTATAGCTGCTGGCTCTGTCACCCTTCCATTCACGGGGAACATACTGTGATCTTTCCCACTTATTGGCCTGGTCCAATCTCCTCAGTCTTAATTCTTTCTGGAATCATGTCTGACCTCTTTAAAGAAGCCATTCTTAACTCTTCCAGTTCTTATAGGTCCTTCATTCTCTGTGCTCCTATATCCTGGCATAACTTAGCATGTAGATTATATCCTGGCATTTTTTTTTCCTCCTCCTTTAGTCAGTAAGCTTATTAAGGGCAGGAGCCATACCTCTTCCATGTTTGATTCTCACAGCACTGAGCATATGGTATTCAATAACTGAGTGATGACTAACTAAACATTTAAACACACTCTTAAATTATCATTCTAATGTTGGCTACCTGCTTACATTTTTTTCTTAAGTTTGGCACAAAGTTGTCACTAATCTCTCCGTTTCACCCACCTTAACTTGACTTCTTCAGTGAGTTTGAGAGCTAAATACAAATTTCAGGCTATCACATTTAAAATAGGGCCACTCATTGCCAGCAGTAGCCCAAAGCCATTTAATACGATTGGCACATCCCCACATGTCGATTTCAGGCTATTGTCATTGAGAGAACTGAAGGCTTCCTATGATGTACAGATGGCTACGGTCATCTAAAGCCAACTGCTCTTCATCATTTTTAGTGAATACCTCAACTTTTTTTCCTAAGGGTATCATGATTTACTCTGCTAACTAAATGAAAAGGCAAAGCACAATGTTACAAATGAGTGCTTTGCCTTAAAACTTGAAAATGGCAAATAGTTTATGTTAGTTGACCTACCTTAAACTTCATATACACAAACACGTATAGTTTTTGGCAATCCAGCAACCGGGCCTAATTTTTTGATTTTTGCATCTCAGTGAAGTTCTAGGCCACCAAATGTGGGATTAACCACGGGGGTTTGAGGATGAATATATGTGATTACGATGACACACCAAAGTGATTTAAGGATTCTGACTTTTGTTTCTCCTGTATCATCAGTGTGGACAATTGAGAATTGAAAGTGAATATAACATTAGCTACAACCTAAAAAGACATCACTATTTTAGGATTCCCAGGGTTGACAGTATTAAATTTGCAAAACAAAACAAAACAACCAGGTTGAGTAACAATAAAATATACAAACAAATACAAGAGTGAAAATTTTTAGTAGACACGACATGTGATCAACTTTTCTGAGAAGAATAAAAATGACTTTTCCTTATGTGCATATTTTTTTCTTAGGTATTTAAATTAGCTTCTTATAAGAGGTGTAAGAAGTCTGAATTAAAGAAGGGAATGCCTGTATAAAATAAACTAACAGCCGTTCTGTCTTGAAAATGAAATCCGCAGTGCTAAAAGGCAAAATTGACATAGTCACAGACACTAAGTGTCTTATAGGAAAAAAAGTACTTTGAAGTAGGCACAGAGGAGTTTCACATGACACCAATAAGATATTTACTGTATAAATTGCACCACTAGACAAATACAGCTACAAGAAATAATTTGAATAAGTCACACAGCCATCAAAGCATCTCACACATTCATTATAATTCACTCTTTCACACTAGTTTATATACACTGAGTAAGTCATTAAATATTGCACTTATTGGCCCATGAACCCTCAATTCTGAGGTGTTGAAAAATAGAAAACAAATCTATTTTTATTACATATTTCATGCAACATTTAAGACACTTCAGTTCCACAAACACCATTAAATAGTTGTACATTTGGACAGCCCAACGGGATCACATCACGTCTGACATTAACAATATATTAACAGGAATTACAGGAAGTTTTCATTCAGCACACATCCTAGGGATGATGAAACAATGCGTGGAAAACCATCATATTGATACAGCACACAATCCCCAGACTTCACTTTTATGAGGAGTATGGCACTGCTAGACAGATGGAAGTCATGCTCACATCCCTGAAAGGCCAGGTATCTGTGTGGCTCATGTACCATCTGCGTCTTTAAGAACAGTATTCACGAACCAAGCAATCCCTAGCCCCAAACAACATGAATATGGAAATACTTCCATTAAGAAATAAAGCCACAGCCAACTCTCAGTTGTCCACAACAAAGGAAAATATAAACACAGGTGAATGAGATACACAGGGAACCCCCAACCTCATTTCGCAAGTAATAACTGGTTAAAACTTCACCAATAATAGCGCTGGTGGGAGATGAATGGTGAAACTTGAGTCTTATTTCCTATTCTCGGTCCTGTCATTCTATGAGGATAGTGCTTTAAGAAACTGAAATGCAGATAAAAAATTAGGAAGCAGAAAAGAGAACTGCAAATAGAATGTTCAGTCTGTCCACCAGCTAGAGGTTCTGATCTTAGTACTCAAGCTCTGACAGGTTTTGAAATTTAATATCGTTTGTCTAGAATGTTTGCAAACTGTATTTTCTCTCTATCCTCTTTTTAATGAGAATTATGTGCATAGATACACAAGTCACAGCAGCGCAAAGAATCTATTTTGTAGACCTTTTTAAACAAAATGTGAGTTACAGTTGGAACACAGCTAAAACTCCCTTTTCCACAGCACTGAGAAAGCACCATATTGGAAATTTCCATTCATAAAAAAGATATCTCTGTGTGGGAGTGTGTATGGGTTGGGAGGGGCAACACTGTGTGTGGCCCAAGTGTAAATATTTTAATGTACCAAAGGGAAATATTCTTTGACTGGAGTGTCAAGCATTTCTGTAAAGGTTTTTAAGAAAAAAGCTACATTTGTTTATGAAATACCAATAACAATAGGTAGATACGTTTTAGGTAAAATCCCCAGACCTGTTTTTGCCCTCTTAGGGGATGCTGTATTTCTAGAACCTGGAGCCCTTTAGGTGCACTGTTAGGATAAATGATGCTTTTTTCTGGTCATAAACTTCATCTTTTACTTAATTTGTCCTAATACATTTCAGAATATAAAACCGGTTTATCTCCTCAACAGGCTTTGGTCAAAAATTCACTTAAAATATAAAGGACTCTAAAAAGCTGACCCTAACTGTTCAACTCATCAGAAAGACTTCACCATTTTACTGGTAAACTACTCAAACCAGGTAGTATGCACGAATAGGCAAAGCTAAGCAGAGCTGTAAAGGTTGCATCTTCCAGGGGGTGATTAGAAAGGCCACATAGGTGTAGTTGCTCACGTGGCACCCTAACACGCACACTGAGCGAGTATACACACAAAGGAACCAAGAGTTCCAGGTACCAGTCATGCAAACTATAATCTAGAGAGAGAGGATTCTTCAGACAGAAAGACAGGCCACTTCCCAAGTATGCTACACCAAAATACCTGATTGAGAATTCTAATAGTATATGAAAATTATTAACAAACACTTTTCATCTAGAAGGGTTTTAGTCATGACTTTAAGGTAAGATTTATCCCACAGTTTTTCAAATGCAGCTGCTACTTCAGGCTTGGGATAGCTTGGTAGAGTCTGGATGCATTTTTAATATAGTCCCACAGGTGTCACACGGTTGACTGAAGGATGACATAGTATATACTCACCAAACACTAAGATACACATTGGATAAAGTGTGTCACAATGAGCCACTGATTACCAACTACCACACTTCAAAATTAATGTTGCTTCATGGAAGTTCAGCTAATAGTGGACTGTATTTTACTTTTAAAAAAGAACATTGCATACCTGAAAGTCCATTCTCAGCATAGATATAGTTAAAAATGGAAGCTTAAATTAGTTCCTGAAAAACAACCCATGTGCTAAACAAAAGGACTATCATTAATCTGGGGTAAGAACTAAGTAGGTGAAATATATATTTGTTTATTGAGTATATAGATGTCTTATATAATTTGGGTTGTAATTTTGTAGAATATATGCTTCACATTTATCATAACAATGCTGCAGCTTCCTGCTACAACTGAAGGCATCATCATAGTTCCTTTTCCAAATAAAAATCTTAGCATTTATTTACCAGGCAGCAAGGGGATACTGACTTCAAGTGACCTAAGGGAGGAACTATACAAACCTCTTGGACCTTATAGTCTTTGGGAGCTCAAGGCAGTAGAAGCTGTTCAGTGGGGGCAGCAGCAATGAATTAGTTCCCTGTCCTGAAGCAATTCTTCTTGCGAGCCCATAGATGTGAGGCTAACTTGTAAACTGCCATCTTAGGACTTAAGAAACTTCACACACCTTCTACATCCATTCACATCTCAAAAAGCTGAAATGCAGATTCGCTCTGTGGATGGCTATTTAGATGAATTAATTTCCAGTCACATTTTTCAATGACATTAGGAAAGAAAACTAATGCATCCAAACCAAAGCTCTTGGATGTGTCTGCTCAAAACAATCAAAGTTTGTTTCTAAAAGCGATTGGAGAGCTGGGGGTGGTGAGGAGAGGGGTGGCAGAGGAAGAGAAATTCATACTTGAGACACTAATTGAATTGTATCAAAGACAAAAGATGGATGTCTAAAATTTACAAACAGAAGTATATACTTTTTAAGGTGTCTTGTTTTTTTGAAAACAAATTTAATTAGGCATTTAGTAAAAATGACCTGTGGTTATTTAGTCTGTTGGCAGATGGAGAGAATGTAGGGGGTATAGCATGTGTGTGTGCATGGGCGTGTAGCCGAGTGCATGTGTTGGCCAAAGACGGAAAAGCCTTGGAACTACAATGTTCTAATTTATAAGTAATATACCTGGATTCCAGTAGAAGCTCACTTCGTTAACCCTGGGCTGGTTCCTCTTTTGCCAAATTTGATTATAAAGCCAAGATCTCTTGATGAGATTAGGAATGGAGAATAATCTCTTTCCATGTGCTTTACAGCAGAAACATAGGTGTTCATTCACTTGAATTCTGTGACAATCCTCTTTGGAAACTTCTCGCTCAATGTAATTCGCACCAGGGTAGGAGTTTCAGAACTAAGAATCAGTTAGGAAGGCTTTGCTTTCATTGAGGTTTGGAAAATAGAAATTATCAAATGTTTCTTGGCAATATCACTTGGGCTGCTGTTGCATCACATTCCCCTGACTGGCATAAAAGTAGTTTAACTTTGGCATATTGGGCACTGTGTAAGTAGGCACTGGATTTGGGTCTTCTGGTCCTAGGGCCAATTAATTTCAATAGTAATCTGTCCTTTTAGACAGATTTCTAGAAAGGGGTTTACAAGAAAGCAAAACTCAACTCTTTCCCTTCCACTTTTCTACCATCTCTCATTTTACAGTAATACACATATTAAGGTCCTTCTGGAAAAGCCATTTGAAACATCATATTTAGGCCCTTGACATCTGTATGTATGTGTGGGATGGGGACTGTGAGAGAGGATGAGAAGGTCTGCCTGGCTTTATTGCTTCATATTAAAAGTGAGCTTAACAGCTATGTTATTCAACATGACCACTTTCTAGTCCAAGTTATAGAAATAATACAATATCATGCAAACAGGCTTCTGTTGCAAACAAATCTGTTTTGATGCCCCCTGCCTTGTCTCTGTCCTTTCATTTTAATTTATGTGATTTTTTGAATCTGGTCACCCCATTAAAATCTAATAAAGCATTAATGTTTTCTTGTCTTCACTGAGCTAAGGCCTGCCTTGCAGGGTGCCAAAGTAGAAATTTATTACCCATTAGTGGATCTTAAGCTAAGAATATGAGAAATAACATGGATATGCTTAAAACATCCCAAATTCTCTCTCCTGTAATTTTCATCTTCTAACTTTCTCAAATGTATGTGCCCTACTTTCCTGATTTGCAGGCATTTATCCTCCAGAGATCTGTCTAGATACATGCGTGTTTCCCTGTCAATATTCTTGTCTAATAAACTTGCATCCAATTCTTTCATAGAAAGTGTTTCTATTTTTGAAAAGAGGAGAAAACATCTTTGACATGATCACCAAAAAGGGGGGAAGCTCACTTCCAAATCTGCCAACCTGTGCTTGCTGCTGCTTAAACTCCACCTGCAAACACTGCTGGGGAATGACACAGACGCCAGCTTCCCTCTAGCGCTCAGTCAGAAGAGCTGGTGGGATTTGCTTGCTTTTTGTACACAGTCTTCAGGAAATCTGGGAGGAAGAATCTCAGTGTTCCAATGGTTTCCTTCTTCTTCCCAAATTGCTGACGGCATCCTAAAGTGGTTCTATAACTCTCAGCTCCAAAGAGTATGCTGAGCAACTTACACATTTTTAAATGCTCACAGAAGGGGGGATTTCTGAACACCAGCATTGAAAAAGATTAGAGATGAAAATTGTCTTTTCCTCAACCTGGGAGCCATTGTGATACTGTTTAAATAACTTTTAACTAGGCAAAAGAACTCAGCTGACGTGTGAGCAGAAGGCAGAGGTTAGGGAAGCAAACCTACCTCTTATGCTGTCACAAACTTCAACTTAACCTCTGCTCCAAGAGTTGGTAATGGTTCCAGAAAGTTTGTATGTTATGGGGGGCTAGTTATTAAGGAAATGGGGGGAGCTCAGGCCTTGGAATTCTCCAGCTACTCCTCTTCCTCTTGGTTAAAATGCTTGTTGCATAACGCATTCAGCAGATACTCTCAGGCCGCCAGTGCCCTCAAATATTCAGAATGTTGGGTAGAATCAGTGGGAAAAGCAGCCCTGGGTTAGGGTACTTCTTATTTAAACAGATAAACTAAAATTACTCTTTAATATTTACCTGACTAAAATTAGATTTAATCTCTTAGGAAACTTGCAAGGGCCTTAAAAACAATATTTCAATTTCTTTATAGTCAACGGTCTCCTCAGTTATAAAGAACACTGAAAAATAGACATATTTCCTGAACGGTAAACTGACCAGACCCATGACAGTCTCCCTAATCAAGAGTAATATTTCCACTTGATTTTCAACTAGAGTAAAGCAAATAAGGTCTCCTGAGATCTCTTCCTGCCCACACACACGCAAGCAATTACTTGATTATTTTCCCTACAAGTGAACAGCATAATTTTGAACCCGTAGCACAAAAGTCAGTTGTAGTGAAATTATAGTCTGAGGTCCCAGCAGTAGCTTAATCTGAGAAGAAATCTGAAACAAAAAGAGCCTAGAAGACAAATAACAAATCACATGCAAATACCAGATGTTTATAGATGGATAGTCCTTACAAATTTAAGATCACATATTAGCCACATATTAACACAGGAAATCTCCCAAGAATTGAATGCATGTACGAGCCATTGACATCAAAGATTTCCCTCAAATAATTATTAGGCAGTATAAATGAAGGCTAATAGACCATTTTTAAAGGCGGTTAGCAACCAGCCCTCCTGGACCCGCCTGTGTGCGTGGGGACATTAACAGCCACAGTTGGGCTGCGGTGGAGGAGGGGTTTCCTTGAGTCTTGTGTTCTGCTTTGCGGCAGTGATGGCCGGATCGGTCTCCAAACTCTCTGACATTTTGTCACAGATGATATCCACAAGACGCTCAAATGTCTGCTTGACATTAATATTATCCTTGGCACTTGTTTCGAAAAATTCAAAACCTGGAAGAAACACACAGAAGCGCAGCTTGGTTATTTCATACCTCTGCTGAAATTGAATGGGACCTGGTTATGGTTTTGAATGGTGGTGAGGTGGCAGCAGCGGGTGGTGGGTTTAGTTTGGGTGAGAGATGAGAGGCAGGCATGAGTTGCCCTTTGAGCCAATACTACTTGAGCCAACCATCTTGCTACTCATTAACCATGAACAAAAGGTATAAAGTGGAATCAGTGATGTTCACATTTTATTTTTCTTTATCAATTCATTTATGCCACCAGCATGGCTGAATAGACAAAAAAAATGTTCCATGGCAAGACTTAATGTTGCCATTACTAAGAATCCTCAAAACTGAGTTGGTCTTTGCCATGTCTTCCCTCAACTCCTGGCGCACCATGTAGCCTCTCACAATTGTTTCCAGGACTGTTGTTATTTGGCGGTTTTTTTTCTTTTCTCATTTCAGATTCTACAAAAATTATTAATTTTCATTTTTTTTCATTAACTTGAGGCTTAGAAGACTGTGTGTGCATATTCTGCTGCAAAAGGGACCACCAAAGTCCAACATCATCCAGCCCTAACTTTTTTCATGTCAGCCTTGCTACTGCCCAGTAAAGGGTTTGAGGGTGGGCTTTTGGTGAATTTCCAGTATTTAACTGGACACGAGGTGGCACTAACGAATTATTGGATTTACTTTAAGCGTGCTTCAATCTCCTTTAGGATTTTTTTGAGTGGTGACAGCTAACAGCCCTCTGGGGCTTTGTACACCATTGCATCTCTCTACTGGTGCTGAGTTTTCCATAGCTTCTGTTATCTGTCAGCAGCAATGTTTTTACCAACATCCGGGAAAAGGACACTTGATAAATTTCAAATGAGCTGCCAGAATTTCAGGAAGGTACAAAAAATGCAGTGACAGTTTCACACTTCTATGTGTCACTGTACCTGGGCGGAAGCAGCCTTAGTATGCTGCTCTGTACACAATCTTATCACGCTATTGTTTGCCTTCACATTCCACTGGCTGAGCTTACCAGTCAGTTGCCATGACAACCTCCCCACTAGGCCAGCCAGAGATTGCTCTGGTCCATTCAGGGGACGTTGATTTAGGAGGTATTGGGCGGAACACACAAATGCTTTCCTAATCCATTCTGAATTTTACACCCTATAAATCCTTCTGGTTACATCTGGCCCTATCTCAGGGGAACCACATGGATTCAGAGTGATTAAATCATGTGATCTCATCCCAGCTCCTGGGGCCACAGGAAAAAAGAATGGACTAACATTTAGCAGCCATGTTAAAATCCCTGTGATAACCCAGAAATACTTATTTTCTTAAACAATATAGAAGGGTAGACAACAGAAAGCAATTTTCATGAGTTAAAATTTCTAATTTAGTTGTCATACTATCTATTTAGTTAGATGACTATGTCTGAGCTTGAATTTCACTAAGTACTGTGTACTTATTGTTAAAATCCAAGTGAATAATTGCAGGATTTGAGCTGAAGGAACATGAGTAAATTCAGGTACTATAAAATAGCAATGGATACTTCAAACCCTCTTTGGCTTGTATTTCTCTTTCATTTCTCTCTCTCGACAGTGCTCATATAGCTCTCTGACATTCTGCGTTTCTTTACAGGAAAGGCTATCTGGCATTAACAGAATTCCATTAACAGAATCCTCTTTCCTAAAGTGTGCCCAGTCTATAGGACCAGATCATTCACCCTTCAACAATTTGATTCAGATTTTGGCAAGTATGGATCTAAGCTCTATCCTTATTACTAAGATGTCAGAACTATTTGCATCCTTGTGGGGATTTTCCAGTGCTAGCTGGAGGTACGACATGTCACAAGATACCAAGACCCCAATGAAGAAGTTAAGATCCCTAGAGGAAACTTGGGGGAACAAAATCCTGTAATTTGGCACAAAGATTTAATTTACAGTTTCAATTCTCTCACCTCTTCTGGTACCACTCTTACTTATCAGCATGATTTGGGAAGGCTTTGAAGGAGGGTATCATAAAAGATTTGGCCAGTGTGAAAGGACAGTAATCCACGCAAGCTTTTGTCAAATATAGCTCCTTTAATCCGGGCTTTGAGACACCCCATGATGCTGGTACACAACTTAAGGTCAGTAAAATGATCCTAGATCCCAAGAGCCGGATGCTCTCATGGTCTCGACCTTAACCTGGAACCCCAGGAAGACATGGCTACTAAGGAGATAGTGTCCCAGGAAGATAACACCATGTTATAACAGTACCCCATTTATCCAGCATGGCTGGAGAAGCAGGTACCATAATATGGGGAGAGGGATGGAATATCAGACAGAAGATATGGGATCTAGCCCCACTAGCAATACTTACTAGCTTTGAGACCATGGGCAAGTCACATTTTTCTTCTCATGTTCCTTGTTTATGACATTTGCCTTGCTTAGCTCGCATGGCTATTATGAGGCTCGAATGAGAAAATGTATGTAAAAGTGCCAAGCAAACCAGAAACTGCCATGATAATTCCAACAGAAATAGTAACAATTTGAGTGGTTACTACATAACAGGTACTATTCAAAGCACTTTATCCATTTTAACTCATTTTATCCTTAAGGTAGATGCCAGTGTTTTCTTCAGCTAAGAAAATGGAGTCACAGAATAGCTGAGTACTTGCTCAAATATTTACTTGCTCAGCCAGTAACGGTGAAGCTGGCACTTGAACTACTAACCTGGACACTCTCTTGCTCCTCCATCTACCCTGCAGAAGCAAGGGACTATTTGGTTCCAATTGAATTGGAAGTTTTATGTTAATAATCATACTATATACCATAAACTTCCATCAATTTAAATAACTAGAAAATAATGAACTAGATTTAATACTGTCAGTGAAGCAAATGAAACATCTTTTCTTAATGATTCAAATGTACTCTGATATCTTGTGCCGCCTACGGTCCATCAAGGTGGCCATCAGGAAAGCTGCATCTCTATACAGAATTACAGATATAAAAGGTTCTGGATATTAGGCTTCCTCTCATTGACCAGATATGCTGTTTGTCATAAAATGAGAAGTTCAGGATCAAAATCAACATCATCATCATTTTAGCATCTAGTTGTCTGGATTCAGGGCAAATGTGAGTCTACTGTGCAATAAATGATTCTCCATCCAGGTGAATCAATATCTTTGTTCAATCAAGTATGTGTGAGGCCATACACATCTCATGCCTATGTATGCCCATGGATTTTTAAAGCTCATGGCCTAAATCATAACCACAAATTCAAACACTTCAGCCTTTATTCTGCTAAGTCATTGTTGGATTTTATGGCCATACCTCCCAGTATCTCAGTATTTTAACTTCAAATATAGTAACACGATCTTGTTTTTAGAAATCTTTAACCTCCCATCCATACACATGGACATCAGTGGGAAGCCAGCACTTCAGTCAGTAATGCTTGGGAAAGAGTCTTTCTTATAAAATTTTGAAGATCATTTCCAATTTACTAGGTAGGCAGTGTGGTTCAGCAGATCAAATAAGTAGCCCAAGGTCACACAGCAAGCCAACTGTGAAGGCTGTCAGAGAGCTCCTGATAAATAGGTTACTGATTTAGCTTCCAGCCTTGGACACCTGTCCCTTGGACTACGTAATCCAGTATTAATAATTTCTGTGAACACTTTCAATTAACCATAGAAATTCTGGTCATTCTTTCTCATTCTTCCCTCATCAAAATCCTAAATTCTCTCTGGCACAGGTAGCACTATTCCTGAGTTGGATGAGCTTTGCACTGTGGTCCAGTACATCTCTGTTTTAGGCTTTTTCATGCCCGATCTTGGAAGGATCACTCCTTCCCTTTCCGAAAGCCATTAGAGGCACTGCTGGACCCTAATCCATTTAGGGCCTCGTGCTTCAGTTTCACTTGATGCTAGGTCCTGCACAGAAGCTTGGAAAGATTTTGTGTGGAAAACATATTAGTTATCCTGAGGAAAGAAGGGAAGAAACACCAAGCCATACTTGTGTCCTCTTCATGATGTGTATATTGTTGATGGGGCACCAGAAAGGTGGTGAAAACCAGATTGCAATCTAGTGCCTGAGCGATATGATCCTACATCCTGACTTCATACTATTGGAGGTCTACCTGCATTAGAATCTCCTGAAGTGCTCAAACGCGTCTAAATTCCACCCAAGACATACTAAGCAGAATCACAAGGAGGAGATAGGGCCATAAATATGCATTTTTAAAAGGCTCCTTAGGAGGTTTCTTAAGTACATGAAAGGTTAAGATTCACTATCCTCTGTATATCCATGTTTATAGCAGCATTATTCACAATAGCCAAAAGGCGGAAGCAACCCAAATATCCATCTACTGATAAATGAATAAACAAAATGTGGTATATACATACAATGGAATATTACCCAGCCTTAAACAGAGAGTTATGACACATGTTACAAATGGATGAACCTTGACAACATTATGCCATGTGATAGAAACCAGTCACAAAAGACAAATACTTTGTGATTTCACTTACATGAGCTACCTAGAGTAGTCAAATTTACAGAGACAGAAAGTGGAATGGTGGTAGCCAGAGGCTGGGGGGAAGGAAGCTTAGAGAGTTGTTGTTTAACAGACAGAGTTTCCGTTTTCCAAGATAAAATGAGTTCTGGAGATTGGTTGTACACCAAGGTGAATGTAATGCAGAACTGTACACTTAAAAATGCTAAGATGGTAAATTTTATATGTATTGTACCAAAACTTAAAGATTCTTCACAGAAATAAATGCCCCCATCAAGAAACAAGAAACATCTTAAACAACTTTACACTTCAAGAAACTAGAATAAGGAGAACAAAGCCCAAAGTTAGCAGAAGGAAGGCATTAACAAAGATCAGAGCAGAAACAAATGAAATAGGGACTGAAAAGACAACAGAAAAGATCAATGTAACTAAGAGCTGCTTCTTTGAAAAGAGAAAACAAAATTGACAAACATTTAGCTAGACTCACCAAGAAAAAAAGAGGACATGCTATAATCAATACCACAGAAATACAAAGGATCATAAGAAATTACTATGAAGAATTATACATCAACAAATTAAACAACCTGGAAGAGATAGGTCAATTCCTAGAAACATACAACATACCAAGACCGAATTTGAATAGAAAATCTGAACAGACCAATTACTAGTAAAAAGTTTGAATCAGTAATCAAAAACCTCCCAACAAACAAAAGTCCAGGACTAGATTGCTTCTCTGGTGAAGTCTACCAAACATTTAAGGAAGAATTAATACCAATCCTTCTCAAACTCTTACAAAAAATTGAAGAGGAGGGAACACTTCCAAACTTATTTTATAAAGCCAACATCACCCTAATACCAAAGCCAGACAAGAATGCCACAAGAAAAGGAAGTGACAGGCCAATATCCCTGATGAACACAGATGCAAAAATCCTCAAAAAAATATTAGCAAAGTGAATTGAACAATACGTTAAAAGGATCATACTCCAAGATCAAGTGGGATTTATTCTAGTTGTGCAAGGATGCTTCAACAGCAGCAAGTCAATCAACATGATACACCACATTAACAAAATAAAGTATAAAGATCATACCATCCTCCCAATAGAGGCAGAAAAAACATTTGACAAAATTCAACATCCACTTAAGATAAACTCTCAACAAGGTGGAGATAGAGAAAACAGACCTCAACATAATAAATGCCATATATCTATGACAAATCCACAGCTAACATCACACTCAGTGGTGAAAAGCAAAAGCTTTTCCTCTAAGGTCAGGAACAAGACAAGGATGCCCACTCTCTCCATTCTTATTTGATATAGAACTGGAAATCCTGGCCAGAGAAATTAAGCAAGAAGAAATAAAAGGCACCCAAATCAGAAAGAAAGAAGTAAAACTCCCTCTTTGCAGATATCTGATATCATATATAAAAAATCCTAAAGATCCTACCAAAAAACTGTTAGAACTAATTAAATTCAGTAAAGTTGCAGGATACAAAACCAATATACAAAAATGTTACATTTCTATACATCATTAGTGAACTATCAGAAAGAGAAACTAAGAAAACAATCACATTGACAATTGCATCAAAAAACATAATACCTAGGAATAAATTTAACCAAGGAGGTGAAAGACCTGTACACTGAAAACTATAAGACACTCATGAAAGAAACTGAAGACACAAACAAATGGAAAGCTATTCTGTGCCCAAGGATCGGAAGAATTAATATTGTTAAAATGTCCATACTATCCAAAGCAATCTACACATTCAATGCAATCTCTATCTAAATTCTAAGGGCATTTTTCACAGAAATCAAACAAACAGTGATAAAATTTGTGTGGAACCACAAAAGACTCCAAATAGCCAAAGCAATGTTGAGAAATGAGAACAAAGCATGGAGGCATCATGTTCCCTGATTTCAAACTTTATTAGAAAACTACAGTAATCAAAACAGTATGGTGTTGACATAAAAACAGACACATAGCTCAATAGAACAGAATATAGAGCCCAGAAATAAACCCACAAAGGAACCAAGAATATACCATGGGGAAAGGACAATCTCTTCAATAAATGGTTTTGGGAAAACTGGACAGCCACATGCAAAATAATGAAGCTGGACCACTATCTTACACCATATACAAAAATTGACTCAAAATGGATTAAAGACTTGAATATAAGACCTGAAATCAGAAAAATCCTAGAAGACATACGCAGTCAACTCCTTGACATCAGTCTTGGCAATGGTTTTTTAAATCTAACTCCAAAAGCAAAGGCAACTAAAGCAAAAATAAACAAGTGGGACAATATCAAACTAAAAAGCTTCTGCATAGCAAAGAAAATCATCAACGCAATGAAAAGTCAGCCTACTGAATGGGAGAAAATATTTACAAATCATATCTGACAAGAGGTTAACAACCAAACTATAAGAGAAATCATACAACTCAATAACAGAAAACAAACAGTCTGATTAAAAAATAGGCAGAGGATCTGAATAGACATTTTTCCAAAGAAGACATCCAGATGGTGAAGAGGTACATAAAAAGGTGCTCAACATCACTAATCACCAGGGAAATGCAAATCAAAACCACAATGAGAGAACACATACACCTGTTAGAATAGCCATTATCAAAAAGACAAAGGGAACACTTGTGCACTATTAGTGAGACTGTAAATTGGTGCAGCCACTATGAAAAACAGTATTGAGTTTCCTCAAAAAATTAAAAAATAGAACTACCATATGATTGAGCAATTGCACCTCTGGGTATTTAGCTGAAGAACATAGAAACACTAATTCAAAGATATATGCACTCTTATGTTCACTGCAGCATTATTTACAACAGCAAAGATATGGAAACAACCTAAGTGTCCACTGATGGATGAATGGGTAAAGAAGATGTGATGTGTGTGTGCATACACACACACACACACACACACACAAAGGGATATTATTCAACCATAAAAAAGGAAATCTTGCCATTTGCAACAATATGGATGGACCTTGACGGCATATATGCTAAGTGAAATAAGTCAGACAGAGAAAGACAAATACTAGATGATCTCACTTATATGTGGGATCCAAAAACAAAACCCAAACAACAAATGAGCTCATAAATATAGAGAACAGATTGGTGGTGGCTAGAGACAAGGGAAAAGGAGTGGGTGAAATGGGGTCAAAAGGTATAAACTTCCAGTTATAAAATAAAAAAATAAAAAGATTCACTATCTTCATACACTGTTGATGGCAATGTAAAATGATCCAACCTCTTTGTTTAACCAGGTGAGGAACTACCAGACTGTTTTCCAAAGAGTTACTGTATCACTCAGCAGGTCCACTTTTAGGTACATACTCTAAAAATAAAAATATATGTCCACGCAAAAGCATGTATACAAATGTTTATAGCAGCAAGGGTTATAATAACTAAGAAGTGGAAATGGCCCAACTGCTCATCAACCGATGAACAGATAAATAAAATGTGGTATGTCCATACAGTGGAATATCATTTGGCTATAAAAAGGAATTAAATACTAATATATACTACAACATGGATGAACCTTGAAAACATTATGTTAACATTATGCGAAGAAGTCAGACACAGGATTACATATTGTATGATTCCATTTACATGAAATGTTCAAAACAGGCAAATCTATAAAGACAAGAAGTAGATTAGTGGTTGCCTAGAGCTGGAGTTGGGGGATATGAGGAGTGAATGCTAACACACATGGGATTTCTTTCTGGGGCGATGCAGATGTTCCAGAATTGTCGTAAGATTGTACTGCTCTGTGAATACACTAAGAACTAATTAATTGTACACTCTAAATGGATGAATTGCATGGTATGTAAATTATATCTCCATTAAGGCTATGACATATATATATGTTTAAAAGAATCACTGTCCTAAATTAATCAGAATGTGGGTTGTCCATAAGAGATCTCTTTAGAAGGAAATCCCATGCTGTACTGGGGAAACCATTGCACTGACTGACAAAATTCTCTATCAGAAAATGTCACCTCATGCCCAACATGAACCCTTCATACAGGTACTTAAGTCTACTGTTTTTGCACTGGCATCAGTAGAGATGACAGAACAGCTGCTTATCTGGGAGGATGTTCTAAAACATTCTGGTGAGGATGAGGAACACGAACCTCACTCAGCTTGGCTTGCTGGCACTGTTCTCTCCACTTCCCTTCCTTAAGTTTCTGTGAGTGCCAGGTCCCAGAGAAATCATGCTTTTTCAGACCAGTACCCACAGGGCAGCAGGCAGGACATTTAGGCTGAAAGCATGCTGCTCATTGAGGTGGCAGGCTCCAAGCTGTCACTCGGGCGCTTGAAGAGTTGAAATGTCACAGCACCCCATGAGAGACTCCATTCCTCTTGTGATTGCACTGCATTAACAGTAATAATCACAGCTCCAATATCTCAGCCTTTTTCTCCAGTGCATTAGAACACCCTTATAGGCAATACTTTATTTATTCCCACATGTCAATGGCTATGCCAAGATGCTCTGAGGAATTGTTTCTTTCTCTACCCTGGGAAAATCCTAAGTGCCATTTAGGGCACTCTGACTGTTTTCAACTTCACTTTGAAAGAAAAATCACAACTCCTTTTGCTTCTATAGAGGGAAAGAAGCTACTAAAATCATACTACAGTAAATCATTTTTATCTCTAAATGTTAAAAATCTATGATCTGTCCTTAGGTTTCTATTCTCACACTCCTAAATAGACTTTTTATTTCCAGATTTGAGTTGCAGTTCCAATGTCTGTCTTCCCTTTCCTGTGGAACTGGATGAACCAGAGCAGCCAGGAAAGGTCATTCTGGTGCCAGGTGGGTGACATTTGGGCCAGAATTTGAGATTGCTGAGCAGCAGGACAAGCTGGAGAATTTGCTTGTCTCATGCTGGGCCCCATCCTGGAGATAGACTTCAGGAGGAGGAATTCATAAGAAATTTGACCCACTGGCCTGAAGAAGGGCCACAGAAAGCTGACCAGAGCAGGAGAGAAGCAAGAACAGAAGCTCAGCCAAAGGTTGGTGTTATTAAAGTAAGTGGTCAAGTATTCTGGTCTTTGAGTCCTTGGCTTTAGCCAGGACTGACCACATGGCAGCTTTCTGCTGCCTCGTCAGGATGCTGAAACTATGCAAGGGTTGTTCTATGGCCTTGACAAATCCTGATCAATGTAGAGGATGCCCTTCCCTTCCCTTTCCAGACATGAACTTAATACTCTTCATATGTGGGAAAAGCTCAGCTTCAGCATGACGGGAAAAGAAGCTGTCTGAACTTGCTGGTATAACAGCTGCCCATGCTACAACTCATCATTCTTGGCCGAACAAAATTTAAACTCCACAGCCTGTCATTCATGCCCCACCTTATTGACATTCCCTGGCACAATCCTCTCCCAGACATACACCCACACATTCCAATTTCTCCACTTCAGCCAAACAGTCCACTTCCCGTCTGGCAAAGAGACGTGACACAAGCCCGTTGTAGCTTTGCCCATATGAGTTTCCTCTTTAACCGTTGTCCCGCATCCTTTCTCTCTTCCCAAACTTACCTTCAAGACAAAAATTGTGTGTGTTACATTTCGTCCCCAAACTTTTAAACATTTTACTTTGACCCAACCTTTAAAAATCCAGACTTTTTTTTTTTACATAAAAATTCAGATTTCTAGAGTGGTATCACCATGGTGGCAACATAGGTCATTCCTGACTTCATTCTCCCTTCACAAGGAGAACAACTGACAACTATTCATGGAAAAGACACCACTGAGAGAATTTTAGGACATGAGAGAGAGGCTGAAGCACCTCCCTGCACTGCAGACACCAAGACAGACCACATTAGAAGGGTAAGAGAAGCAGCTTCATGCTGACCACATTGCCCCTCTCCCAGGCTGTCGCAGCACTATGCTCAAAGGTCTCTCTTGAGCCTACAGTGGGAAAAGAGAGCCCAGGGTGGACCTTCAGTCCCCCAGCATTGTGGGTCACTTCTCAGAAGCCTCCACTCTGGTTTTGACCCATAGGAATTATGGGGAAATCTACATGGCTCAACCACTGAACATCTGATTGTGATGGAGAAAGCTTGCAACAGTCACCACTCAGATCTTGGAAGACTGAGTTCCTACCTGCAACACCCAAGTAGCAGTCCAACCCAGCAGCTTTAGTCATCTGCAGAGTGAAGACAGTGCCGTAGTCTGACAAGGGAACTCAGTTTGGTATGGGTCTGCTTGAATTGGGTCATCAAAAAAAGAGTTTGTCAGCTCTGCAACCTGGCCTACCCCTGCCGAGTCATGGCCTGTCCCCACCTGCCCAAAGAGGCTGGTCAGAACACCTAGAAGCTACATAGCCCAACAATGCTTGAGCAGAGAGTAAGGCAGGCAGATCTAATCATCTGCAGAGCAAAGCCAGTGGCCCTGTTTGGTTAGGGAATTTGGGACATAGGTCAGCTTGAATCAAGACCACAAACAAAATACCTAGTCAGCCTTAGAGCCAGTTCTCACGCTTTGCCTGGGCTAGAAAAATAATTCATAGCCTGGCCCATTGCTGAATACAGCCTTCAGCCCCCACAACCAAGGAACCTAACCAGAGCACATAGGAAGCTGCATAGCCTATCCAATAGCCCTGCTACAGTGACACTTGCATAGAGAGCACAGCCCATGGCTATCCCCATCTGCAGAGCAAAACCAGTGGCCCAATTTGGCTGGGGAATTCAGTGCACAGTCTTGCCTGATTCAGGTTTCCAAACAATGAGCTGTGCAGCTCCTGAGTCCCATCCTGCTGCCCTGCCAGTCAGAGAAGCTAATTCATAGTGCCGTCTACTGCTGCGTATAGTATCCAGTCCCAACCATCTAATAACCCAGGGAAATGCAGAACCCATCCCATAGCCTCACTTGGGCAGGAAACCAGGCCAGCAGTCTTAGCCAACTGTTCTCAGTCAGCAGCACCCCCCAACCCCCAAACTCACAGCTTCAGCTGTAGTCTCACAAAATAGACCCTGATAGCAAGCCCCACCTTTCCAACGACATTACAAGCAGACATGTCCAGAAACCCAAACTGAGCTGACTAGTGAAGAACTGTCTCTGCCAAAGAGAAGCTGTTAAGTCTGGAAGAGAAAACTGCTCACTCAAATGCGCAGATATCAACGTAAGGAATCAAGGATCACAAAAAATCAGGTAAACATGACACCATTGAAGGAAACTAATAAAGCTCCAACAAATGACCCTAAAGAATTGGAGATTTAGAAACTGTAAGATGAAGAATTCAGAATAGTCCTCTTAAAGAAGTTTTGTGAACTATAAAACAGACAAGTAAACAAAATTAGGAAAGCAATGCATGAACAAATCAAGAAATTCAACAAAGATATAGAAACCCTTAAAAAAACCTCCAAACGGAAATCTTAAAGCTGAAAAATATAGTGACTGAATTGAAGAATTCAATAGAGAGCTTTAAAAGCATACTCAACCATGCAGAAGAAAGAATAAGTGATGTAAAAAAGAGGGTAGTTGAAATTATTCAGTCAGAGGAGCAAAAGGAAAAAAGAATGAAAAAAGTAAAGAAAGCCCATAGGACTTGTGGGACACAATCAAAAGAAACAATATCTGCATTATGGGAATTCCAGAAGAAGAAAAGAAAGAGAAAAGACCAGAAAATATATTTAAAGCAAAACTGGCTTAAAAAACTTCCTTAACCTGGGGGAGAAAAGTGGACATCCAGATCCATGAGGCCCAAAAGACCCCAAATAGGTTGATCCTGAATAGGGCTACACTGAGACACATTATAATCAAATTGTCAGAAGACAAAGAATTCTGAAAGCAGCAAGAGAAAAGAGAAGTTAGATACAAGGGAATACCCATAAAACTATCAAATTTCTCAACAGAAACTTTTCAGGTCAAGAGAGAATGGGATGATATATCCAAAATATTGAAAGAAAAAAGAACCTGTCAAGCAAGAATTCTATACCCAGCAAAGCTGTCCTTCAGAAATGAAGGAGGGCTAAAGACTTTCTTGAACAAAAGCTGAGGGATTTCATCATCACTAGTCCTATCTTACAAGAAAAGCTAAAGGGAGTTCTTTAAGTGGAAGTAAAAGGATGCTAATTAACGTCATTAAAACATGAGGGTAGCTTAACACTCACTCATTATGGCCAATATATAGTCAAAGTTAGATTCTGTAATATGGTAATGGTGGTGCATAATTCACTTACAACTCCAGTTTAAAGACTCAAAAACAAATGTAAAAATAACCATAACTACAATAATTCATTATTGTTATTTGTTACACAATATAAAAAATATGTAAATTGTGACATCCTATTTTAAGCTGATAATAACTTAAATAGTATTCTTAAACTTTATATTGTAACCTAAGTTGTGAGGGGGAAGAGAAGCAAAATATAAAGTTTAGGAATGTATTGAAGTTATTATCAGCTCAAAATAGGATACTTCCATTTCTTTAAATGAAAGCTTTTCTATTTTTATTTATTTATTTATTTTTTGGTGAGGAAGATTGTCCCTGAGCTAACAGCTTTGCCAACCTTCCTCTATTTTATATGTGGGATGCTGCCACAGCATGGCTTGATGAGTGGTGTGTAGGTCTGTGCCCAGGATGTGAACCTGCAAACCCTGGGCCGCTGAAGTGGAATGCATGAACTTAACCAATATACCACTGGGCCAGCTCTGGGTGTTATAATTTTAAGATACTTTATGTAAGCCTTACAGTAACCACAGGGGGAAAACCTGTAGTGATTAGACAAAAGAATGTGATAAAGAAGTTAGAGTATACTGATACTAAAAGACATCAACACACCAAAAAAGACAGCAGAATAAGAAACAAGGAACAATAAATCTACAAAACAGCCAGAAAACAATGAACAAAAGGGCAATAGTAAGTCCTTACCTATCAATAATTACCTTAAATATAGACATTTAATTTTCCAGTCAAAAGACATTGAATGGATAAAAAACAAGACCCAACAATATTCTACCTACAGAAGACTCACTTTAGACTTAAAGACACACATAGATTCAGAGTGAAGGGATGGAAACAGGTATTTCAAGTAAATGATAACAAAAAAAACAGGGGTATCTATACTTATATCAGTATAAGATATATAAATAGACTTTAAACTAAAAATTAAAAAAAGACAAAGAAGGTTATTATATAATGATAAAGGAATTAATCTATCAAGTTATAACAATTGTAATATTTATGTACCCAACATTGGAATACATAAATATAGAAACCAAAAACTAACAGAGCTGAAAGGAGAAATAAATAGCAATACAGTAATAGTTGGGGACTTTAACACCCCTATTTCAACAATAGCTAACTCATCCAGACAGAGAACCAATAAAGAAACAGCAGATTTGAATGCTATAGACCAAAGAGACCTATCTGACAACAGCAGAACACCATTCTTCTCAAGTGCATATATTTTCTAGTATAGGCCATATATTAGGCCACAAAACAAGTCTTAGTAAATTTAAGAAGGCTGAAATCATACCAAGTGTCTTCTCTCACCACAATGGTATGAAACTAGAAATCAATAACAGGAGGAAAACTGAAAAATTCATGAATACATGGAAATTAAACTACACTCTCCTGAACAACCAATGGATAAATGAAGAAATTAAAGGGGAAATAATAAGTACTTTGAGACAAATGAAAATGAAAACAAGACATACCAAAAGTTATGGGATACAGCAAATGCAGTTCTAAGGAGGAATTTCATAGCAATAAATGCTTACATTAAGAAATAAGATCTCAAACAACCTAACAGGCTGAGCCCAAAATTAGCAGAAGGAAAGAAATAATAAAGATTAGGGCAGAAATAAATGAAATAGAGAACAGGAAAACAATACAAAAAATTAACAAAAGAGCTGTTCTTTGAGGAGATAAATAAAATTGACAAACCTTTAGCTAGACTAACAAAGGAAAAAAGAAGACCCAAATCAACAAAATTATAAATTAAAAAGGAGATATTACAACCGATATCACAGAAATACAAAGGATTGTAAGAGGATACTATAAACAATTATATGCCAACAAACTGAACAAACTAGAAGAAATGAAAAAATTCTTAGAAACAACCTACCAAGACTGATCAGGACTAGAAAATCTGAACAGACCGATTACTAGAAAGGAGATTGAATCAGTAATTAAAAATCTCCAAATGAAGAAAAGCCCAAGACCAGATGGCTTCACTGGTGAATTTTAACAAGCATTTAAAGAAGAATTAAAACCAATCCTTCTCAAACTCACCCAATAAACTGAAGAGGAAGGAATGCTCCCAAACTCATTTTACAAGGCCAGCATTACCCTGAGACCAAAGTCAGACAAGAACACTACAAGAAAAGAAAACTATAGTCCAATATCCCTGATGAATATAGATGCAAAAATTCTCAATAAAATATTAGCAAATGAAATTCAGCAGCACATTAAAAAGATCATTCACCATGATCAAGTGGGATTTATATTCCTGGGATGCAAGGATGGTTCAACATACACAAATCAATCAATATGATATACCACACTAGCAGAATGAAAGAAAAAGTCATATGATGTCAATAGAAGCAGAAAAAGCATTTGACAAAATTCAACATCCTTTTATGATAAAATCTGTTAGATATGGAAGAAATGTACCTCAACATGATAAAGGCCATTTATGACTACCCCACAGCTAACATCATTTTCAATGGTGAAAGTTTGAAAACTTTTCCTCTAAGATCAGGAACAAAAAACATGCCCAATCTCAACACTCCTATTCAATATAGTACTAGAAGTCCTGTCCTGAGCAATCAGGCAGGAAAAGGAATTAAAAGGCATCAAAATTTGAAAAGAAGAAGTAAAACTGTATTTGCAGATGACATAATATTATATACATAAAATCCTAAAGACTCCACCAAGACACAGTTAGATCTAATCAGTAAATTTAGTAAAGTTGTAGGATACAAAATTAACATACAAAAATCAGTGGCATCTCTATACACTAACAATGAATTATCTGAAAAAGAAATAAAACAATCCCATTTACAACTGCATTGAAAACATTAAGATACTTAGGAATAAATTTAACCAAGGAGGTGAAAGATCTCTATTCTGAAAACTGTAAGACATTAATGAAACAAATAGAGGAAGACAGAAATAAATGGAACGGTATCCCATGTTCATATATAGGAAGAATTAATATTGTTAAAATGTCAATACTACCAAAAGCCATCTATGGATTCAATACAGTCTCTATCAGGATTCCAATGGAAGTTTTTACAAAACTAGAAAAAATGATCCCCAAATTTATATGGAACCACAAAAGACCACAAATAGCGACAGCAAGCTTGAGAAAGAAGAACAAAGCAGGCGTCATCATACTCCCTGATTTCTAGCTATACTATCACGCTATGGTAATCAAAACAGTATGGTACTGGAATAAGAATAGTCACACAGACCACTCGAACAAAATAGCCCAGAAATAAACCCAAGCATATACGATCAACTAATATTTGACAAAGGAGCCAAGAAGACTTAAGGAAGAAAAGATAGTCCCTTCAATAAATGGTGCTAGGAAAATTGAATATCCACATGTAAAAGAATGAAACTAGACCCCTATCTTAGAGCACTCACAAAAAATAACTCAAATTGGATTAAAGACTTAAATGTAAGATCTGAAACCATAAAACTCCTAGAAGAAAATACAGAAAAAAAGCTCTTTGACCTGGGTTTTGGCAATGATTTTTTGGATATGATACCAAAAGCACAAGCAACAAAACAAGAAATAAACACATGGGATTATATCAAACTAAAATATTTCTGCACAGCATAAGAAACAATCAAAAAAAATAAAAAGACAACCTATGGAATGGGAAAAAATATTTGCAAACCATCTATCTCGTATGAGGTTAACGTTCAAAATATACAGGGAACTCATACAACTCAATAGCAAAAAACCAAATAATCCAGTGAAAAAATGGGCAAAGGACCTGAATACACATTTGTCCAAAGAAAATATGTGAATCAGCAATAGGTATATGAAAAGATGCTTAATGTCACCAATCATTAGGTCAATGCAAATCAAAACCACAATGAGATATCGCCTCACACCTGTTAGAATGGCTAGCCTCAAAAAGACATATAAGAAAACAATAAATGCTGGTGAGGATGTGGACAAAAGGGAACCCTTGTGCACTGCTGGGAATGTAAATTGGTGCAGCCACTATAGAATTTCTAAAAAACTAAAAATAGAATTACTATATGACATAGCAATTTCACTTGTGGATATTTATCCAAAGAAAATAAAACCACTAACTCAAAAAGACATGTGCATACCCATGTTCATTGCAGTATTATTTACAATAGCCAAGACACCGAAATAACCTAAGTGTCTATTGACAGATGAATGGATAAAGAAGTTGTGTATGTATATATAATAAAGACACACTGTGGAACATTATCCAGCCATTAAAAAAATGAGGACATCCTGTTATTTGTGACAACATTTATGGAGCTTGAGTGAAATAAATGAAGTCAGACAGAGAAAGACAAATACTGTATGATCTTGCTTAAATGTACACTCAAAACAAAATCAAAGCAAACTCATAGAGAAAGAGATCATATCTGTGGTTACCAGCATTGGTGGGTGGGGGTAGTGGGAATTAGATGAAGTGATCAAAAGGTACAAACTTCCAGTTATAAGACAAAAAAGTACTAGGAATGTAATGTACAATGTGAGTATAGTTAACATTGCCATATGATATATATGAATGTTGTTAAGACAGTAGATCCAACATCACAAGGAAAAAAATATTTTCTTTTTCTGTTTTGTATCTATATGAGAAGATGGATGTTAACTAAACTTATTTGGTAGTCATTTCACCATATATGTAAATCAAATGCTGTATACCTTAAACTTCTACAGTGCTGTATGTCTATTATGTATCAATAAAACTGGAAAAAATTCAGATTTATGGCTTATCTTTACACATTGGTGTACTGAAGAGTGATGTTGGCGGCATGAGTTATTCCTTTTTTTCTTTGCCCTGTGATTTACAACTAACCGGAGATCCATAATCAAACAAAAGTGGTATTTCACAGCACACCAGGACACCTGAGAGATCCATCCATCTGTCCTCTGAAAGAGGGTGGACTGGACCTTGGATGAGGCTGCAGAGTTGGGAGTGGCAGCAGAGGCGGTGGTGGCAGGGGAAGCACTGGGCCAGGAGGACCTTTCTTGCAGAGGTAGTAGAGGGGAAAGGTGGTGAGTGGGATTCTGCCTGGCCACATGTGCTGCAGCTGGAGGAGCATGATGCTCTGAGGAAAGACCACAGTGACTGGGGGAAGGGAAAGGAAGGGGAAGAAGGCAGACAAAGAGAACTGAAGGAAAGCGTTTCCTACTATCTGCCTTGGGATTCTGGCAAGAAGACCATCCACAGACCTCTGGCAACCTCCACCCAAGGACCCCCCACCAGGCTATGCGCACACCCAAGGCCCCAAGTGCTAAGCACAAACCTCCTCCCACTCTGCTTCCATCCATTTTTGTTTGTTTGTTTCTCCAACAGCTTTCTTTATTTTATGCATGCAGTGCCAACCTTAGCAGTGAGTCAGCTCTGGTAAGAGAAAACAAAAACTTTTGCTATAGCACCACCTTCTGGAAAAGAAAAGGAAGGCTCCTAGTCACCAACCTGTTGAACTGTTAGAATCAAAGTAAACAAAGCATTACTTAATTAAGGTAAATGCAGTGGCAGAGGCACTTTTCACCAAACACTATGAAAAATCACTGTAATCTAGTATTACACACACAAAAATACAATTTTCCAGTAACTGACATCAAAGACTTGGAATATTGGATCTAAGTGATAAAGACTTCAATATAGCTGTTATGAAGTAATTCAACAGGCTACAAGAAGACTCAAAGGCAAAGATCTCAGGAATAACATGAATGAACATGAGGAGTGCTTTACCAATGAGATTGGAATTCTAAAAAAGAACCAAATAAATTCTGGAGCTGAAGAACTCAGTAAATGAGATGAAGAATATGTTAGAAAGCATTAGAAATGAGCAGATCAGATGGAAGAGAAAATAAGTGAGCTAAAGAATAGGAATTTATAAAGGATTCGGTGGAAGAGGAGAGAGAATTTTTGAAAAGTAAAGATACTCTATGAGAACTCTGAGACACCATCGGAAGAGCCAATATAAGATTAATGGGTATACCAGTAGGAGAAGAGAAGGAGAAGGGAGCGGAGACTTATTTAAAGAAATAATAGGGGCTGGCCCTATGGCCAAGTGGTTAAATTCGCATGCTCTGCTTTGGCGGTCCAGGGTTTTGCCAGTTTGGATCATGGGCACGGACCTAGCACTGCTCCTCAAGCCATGCTGAAGTGGTGTCCCACATAGCAGAGCCAGAAGGACCTACAACTAGAATATACAACTATGGACTGGGGGACTTTGGGGAGAAGAAGAAAGAAGATTGGCAACAGATGTTAGCTCAGGTACAAATCTTTTAAAAAAAAATAAAAAAGAAATGATAGCTGGGAATTTCCCAAACCTGGGGAAGTAACAGGATATACAAATCTACGGAGCCAATAGAACATCTCATTAGCTCAATGCAAAAACATCTTCTCCTAGACATATTATATTAAAACTGTCAAAAGTCAATAATACAGAAAGAATTTTAAAGGCAGCCAGAGGAAAAAAAGACAGTAGCCTACAAAGGAACCCCTACTAGGCTATCAGAGGATTTCTCTGCAGAAATTCTACAGGCCAGGAGAGAGTAGAAGGACATATTCAAAGTACTCAGTGATAAAAAATGCCAGTCCAGAATTCTCTATTCAGCAAAGTTATCCGTTAGATATGAAGGAGAAAGAAAGTCTTTCCTGAACAAAAGCTGAGGGAGTTCACCACCACTAGACCTGCCTTACAAGAAGTGTTGAAAGGAGCTTTTCAGGCTGAAACCAAAAGGAAAAATACATAAAACTCTGATTAAGGTGATAAATAGGCAGAATTAGAAAGCTGTAACTCTTTTTTAGAGTAGTATATTAAACAATTATAGCATAAAGCTTAAAAGAAAAGAGCATTAAAAATAACTATAGCGACAACAAACTGGTAATGAAATCATAACATTAAGAGATAATTTGTGACATCAAAAATATAAAGGGAAAGACTAAAAGGATGGAACCTTTACAGGCAAATGAAGACAAAATAGTACTTTTCCAGCTGATAGCAGTTTATCTATGAGATGTTGTATGTAAATCTCATGGTAACTCCAAAGCAAAAATCTAGATCATAGACGCAAAACATAATCAAAAGAGAGACTGAGCAAATCATCATGAGAATCCGCCAACTTACAATGGTAGACAGAAAGAGAGGGAAAAAGAAAAAAAAATGGAGAGACAAAATAACCAGAAGGCAAAAGATAAAACAGCAGTAATAAATCTTTACATATCAATAATTACCCTAAATGTAAATGGATAGAACTCACCAATCAAGAGACACAAAGTGGCTGGATGGATAAAAAAACAAGATCCAAATATATGCTGCCTCCAGGAGACTCATGTCAGCTCTTAAAATACACATGGGCTAAAAGTGAAAGGATAGAAACTGATACACCAAGCAAATGTAAACCAAAAGAAGGCAGGCATAGCCATACTTATATCAGACAAAATAGACTTCAAGCCAAAAGGGAAGCAAGAAACAAAGAAGTTCATGATAAAGGGGGTCAATAAATCAAGATATAACAATCATAAATATATGTGCTCCCCAAACCCAAGCATCAAAATATATTAACCAAATACTAACAGATCTTGAGGGAAAAATAGACACCAATATAATGATAGTAGGGGACTTCATTACCCCACTATCAACAATGGATAAATCATGCAGACAGAAAATCAACAAGGAAACATTGGAATTGAACCATACTTACAGCAAATGGACTTAACAGACATATACAGAACATTTCATCCAAAAGCAGCAGAATACACATTCTTCTCAAGAGCACATGGAACATTCTCCAAGATAGATCAGATAGGCCACAAAACAAATTTTAGCAAATTTAAAAAGATTGAAATTGTAGCAACTATCTTTTCTGACCACAATGACATGAAACTAAAATTTAGCAACAGGAGGCAAGTGAGACAATCTACAAACATGTGGAAACTAAACAACACCTTCTAAACAACTAATGGGTCAAAGAAGAAATCAAAAGGGAAATAAAAAAATTACTTTGAATCAAATGAAAATGGAAACATGACACGTGAAATCATGCGAAATGCAGCAAAGCACTTCTGAGAAGAAAAAGCTTATAGCAATAAACGCATATACTAAAAATGAAAAAGATCCCAAGTAAACAACATAATTTTACACTTCAAGGAACTATAAAAAAAAGCAGAACTAGTTCAAAGTTAGCAGAAGGAAGGAGATAATAAAGATCAGAGTGGAAATAAATGAAACAGAGACCAGAAAACAAGAGAGGATCAACAAAACGAAGAGCTGGTTCTTTGAAAAAGATAAAATTGACAAACTTTTAGCTAGACTTAGAAAAAAGGAGACTCGAAGTTAGAAATAAAAGAGGAGACATTAAAACTGGTACTTCAGAAGTACACAGAATCATATGAGACTACTATGAATAATTATATGCCAACAAATTAGGTAAATAAGAAGAAATAGATACATTTCTAAAAATATACAACCTACAAAGCCTGAATCGGGAGGAAATAAAAAATCTGAACAGACCAATAATGAATAAAAGATTGAGTCAGTAAGCAAAACTCCCAAAACAAAAAACTCCAGGACCAGACAGTTTCACTAGAGAATTCTACCAAACATTGAAAGAAGAATTAATACCAATCCTCCTCAAACTCTTTAAAATATTGAGGTGAAGGGAACACTTCCAATCTCATTCTACCAAGCCAGAATTACATTGATACCAAAACTAGATAAAGATGACACAAGAAAAGAAAACTATAGACCAATATCCCTGATGAATACAGATACAAAAATTTTCAACAAAATATTATCAAACTGAATTTGAGAACACATTAAAATGATTATACATCATGATCATCTCAACAGATGCAGAAAAAACATTTGACAAAATACAATATCCTTTCTAAAAAATCCTTAACAGGTTGGGTATAAAAAAGGCCATATACGACAAACCCATAGATAACATACTCAATGGAGAAAAATTGAAAGAGTTTACTCTGAGATCAGGAGCAAGACAGGGATGCCCACTTTCACCACTCCTATTCAACATGTACTGGAAGTCCTAGCTGAAGCAATTAGGCAAGACAAAGAAATAAAAGGCATCCAAGTCAGAGAGGAAGAAAGAAAATTGTTCCTATTTACTGATGATATGATCTTATTTATAGAAAATCCCAAAGAGTCAATCAAAAAACTGTTGGAATTAACGATTTAAGTGGCAGGATATAACATCAACACACAGAAATCAGTTGCATTCCTTTATACTAATGAAGCATCTGAAAAGGAAATAGAGGAAACTATCCCTATGTGAAATAGCATCAAAAACAATAAAATACATAGGAATGAATTAAACTAAGGAAGTGAAAGTTCTATACAATGAAAACTATAAGACTTTGCTGAAAAAAGTCAAAGGTGACATAAACAAATGGAAAGACATCATGGATGGGAAGAATGAATATTGTTAAAATGGCCATACTACCCAAAGCCTTCTAGAGGTTCAATGCAATCTCCATCAAAATACCAAAGGCATTCTTCACAGAAATAGAAGAAACAATCCTAAAATTTGCATGGAACCACGAAAGACCCTGAGTGGCCAAAGCAATCCTGCGAAAAAAGAACCAAGCTGGCAGTATCACACTTCCTGATTTCAAATTATACCACACAGCCATAGCAATAAAAACAGTATGGCACTGGCACAAAAATAGACACATAGATCAATGAAAGAGACTAGAGAGCCCAGAAGTAAATCCTGGTATATATGGTAACTAATATTCAACAAGGACCCAAGAACACTCAATGGGGAAAGACAGTATCTTCAACAAATGGTGCTAGGAAAACTGGAGAGACACATGCAGAACAATGAAATTGGACCCCTATCTCACACCATTCACAAAAATTAACTCAAAGTGCATCCAAGACTTAAACATAAGACCTAATACCATAAAGCTCCTAGAAGAAAATGAAGGAAAGAAGATCCTTGATACTGGGCTTGCCAATGATTTTTTGGACTTGATGCCTAAAGCACAAACAACAAAAACAAAAACCCACAAATGTGACTACATCAAACTTGAAAGCTTCTGCACAGCAAAAGAAACAATTAACAAAATGAAAAGACAACTTACAGAATTGGAGAAAAATTTTGCAAACCATATATCAGATAAGGGATTAATACCCAAATATATAAAGAATTCATACAACTTAACAAAAAACCAAACAGGTTAAAAAATGGACAGAAGAATTAAGTAGACATTTTTCCAAGGAGGATGTCAAAATGGCCAACAACCACATGAAAAGATGCTAAACATCACTAATCATCAGGGAAATGAGAATCAAAACCATGAGATATCACCTCACACCTGTTAGAATATCTATCATTGAGAAGATGAGAGACATTAGGTGCTGGTGAGGATGTGGTGAAAGGGAACTCTTATACACTGTTGGTGGGAATGTAAATTGGTCCAACCACTATGGAAAACAACAAGGAAGTTCCTAAAAAATTAAAAATAGATCTACCATATGATCCAAGAATTCCACTTCTGGGTATATGTACCCAAAGGAAATGAAAAAAGGATTTCAATGAGGTACATGCAGCCCCATATTTATGGCAGCATTATTCACAGTAGCCATAATATGGAAAGAACCAAGTGCCCATCAATGTATGAATGGATAAGAAAGACGTATATATATGCCATGGAATATTACTCAGCCATGAGACAGGAGGCTATCCTACCATTTGTGATAGCATGGATGGCCCTTGAGCACGTTATGCTACGTGAGATAAGTCAGACAGAAAGACAAGTACTGTATGATCTCTCTTATATGTGGAATCTAAAAACATCAAGTCTGTAAAAAACAGAGTAAAATGGTATTTCCCCAGTAATAGGGAGTGGGGAGATAAGATTGATAGTGTTTAAGGGTACTAACTTGTAATGAGTAATAACTAAGCCATAGAGATCTAAGGCATAGTATAATAAATATTGAAAATAATATTGTACTATAATTATGTAATGTGATAAATATTGCTAAATCAGCAATCATATTACAATACACAAATGTCTCAAAGTAATACATTGTATATTTTAAATTTACACAACGTTACATGTCAAATTTATTCAATGAAAAAAGACCTATTCACATGAAAAGATAAAAAAAATTGGAATATTCAGTGAGTCTGTGGCAGCATACCCGGGGTATCTGTGGTTGACCCACTCCAGATGGACATTCTCTCTCCAGCTCTGCAGTCTCTGTCACCCCTGTCTCTTTGACATAAAATCTATATTTCAACTGTTAGTTCTTTTTGCACTTATGTTTCTTGGCACCCACATGTCTATTCACAGTGGAATGGAAGTTACACAAAGAAGGGCTTCTGTCTCAAGAAAGGAAAGCGCATTCCTTATTTTTGTTAAACAAATTGTGTTTTGAATCTCAGGCTTGGCAGCTTTACTCATTTAATTATTTACATCACCTGCTCCTTCCCTGTACGTACTTGAGTTTAAAACCTTCAAGACCCAGCTGAGTTCCCACTCAGTTGTAAGCTGTTGCCTGATGACTCTAGCGTTCAGTGAACGTTACCTGCTTCCTACCAATTCTTTTTCTACCATGTATTTGGAACTGATTAGTTGCTGTTGCGTATGAGGGATAAAATTGCATCACATAGAATTTACCATTTTAGCCATTTTAAAGTGTACAATTCAGTGGCTTTTAGTAGTTCACAATGTTGTGCAATCACCACCACTATCTAATTCCGGAACATCTTCATCACCCCAAGAAGAAACTCTATCCATCTAGTAGTCACTCATTCTCTGCCTACCCTCCCACATACTAGATGTGTTCTGCTTCCCAATTAGATTGTGCTTTCCATAAGGTCTTCTCTGTATCTCACACAATATTTACCGCAATGCCAGACATGAACAGGTGTCCAGCAGATGTTGGCAAATTAGAAGATTGATTGCTGTTAACTGGCTGCAAGAAGGGGTGGAGTGGGAATGGAAAAATGAAAGAGAATCAGTTTTTCTTTTGTTTATAGTTATGAAGTGACCAAACCTGTGAACAGTTTTGTCAGCCAAATTATTTCTAGGTTTTACCAATTACAATTCCATGTAATGTCATTTTGCTTTTTCCCTGTGGAAAATTTATGATATAAAACAAATTAAGCCAGCTCCACTCAACTGAGGAAAGGCACATTTCTAAATACTTGAAGAAATGCAGGGTTGTTACACTTCAACACCTGAATTAACAACTATTGAAGTGTTGAGAAGTCGAGGTTCTGTCAGATTGGTCTCAGTAAATAGAAAATGATCATTTATGATCGGCAGAGTATCTGTTTATATGCAAATAGGTGCTAAGTTCTTTTTTTAAGATTGTCACCTAAGCTAACAACTGTTGCCAATATTCATTTTTTTTTTTGCTTTTTCTCTCCAAATCCCCCCAGTATATTAGTTGTATATTTTTTTAGTTGTGGGTTCTTCTAGTTGTGGCAGTGCTAAATTTTTAAAAAGAGTTTGTGCTCTTAAAGGCTAAATAGTCCATTTGTACCTTCTTAAAATTTTAATAGGCTTCCAACGATAAAGGAGACAACTTCCAGACACCTATTTATGAATTGTCAAGAAAAGTATCAATAAATATATTTGTATAGAATTTCAGTTTACAATAGCATTTGCACGTATTATCAGTTAGTGGGTTATTCTTGCTGTGAGGGATGCATATGAAATAGAGCAAATAGTTTAATAAATTTTTAATTAGTGGAGCCCAAACTAATGAGATTTCATTATGATATCCAAGGGTGTGAGACCTTAAATAGAAATAACATTTATTGAGCACATATTATGTGTAGATTCTGTGCTAGTCCATTTTGTATTTACTTCCTAATCCTGGGACATGCCCCATGAAGTAGTTTTACACTGCTCACTTTACAGTTGAGAAAAGTGATCGAGTCACACTTCGATAAACCAGGACAAGAACTGAATTCTGCCTCTAAAGCCTGCTCTCCTAACCTCTGCCAAGCTCTAATGTCCATCTTCTGGCAGCATCCCACTCAGACATTATAGAATCATAGCTGTCAGCTTCATAAAAACATTCTTGGGGATTCTTATCCATCTGAGTAGTACATTTTAACATTTCTCAACTTGTAAAAGTCAGGAAATTCTTTCGAAGTCTAAAGCTAGCTCCTTTCTATGGTAATACAGCCTAGTCATCCTGTCTAGAGCAGACACAAAAAGCACGTGAAGCTTCATGCAAATGATTTTCCTTCATGTAGTGATAGGTTATGAAAGTTGTAAGTAATTCATCCTTTTTCTTGATAAATCTATCTGGAAAAGGAACCATCTCTCCAGCAGCAGCTGGTTTGTTCATTGAGCCCTTGAGGCAGACGACGAGATGATGATGAATTCTAAAATCTTTAAACTTCTTTCCTAGAATGGCCATTTCTTTGTCAAAGCCAAATGACAAATGAGTGTCAGTTAACTAAAGCTAGAGGCAAAAGAGAGAGACAGAATAAAGGTGTAGTATCTAGACTTAATGGGGAAAACTTCTGATGACTTTCATGGATGAAATATAATGGCTTAGTCTGTACATGGATGGGGAAAAGGTGCCTACAGGCACCCAATAGAGTGTATCCTTGGAATTGGGATTGAGATAAGAGTAAAATCACCCACTGAGAATAAAGTTGCTAAGTAAGTGCCACAAAGTGCATAGAATTAGCCATCTACAGCAATAACTCCAAGATACAATTAACAAATGACTTTCTGGTGAGAATATGACACTTCCCAAATCCTTTAAGGGACTTGAATGTCTCCCAAATTTCTGACATGGAGGGCAGGATCTCTCTCTTAGCAGTGGTCTAACGAGTTACAAAATTTCCAAAGTGAATCCATCAAAAGAGAACAGAGTTGGTCTGCATGGAGTCAAGAAAAAGGAAAGTCAAGGATTGAGAGTATTTACTGTCCGCGGGGGTCATGGGGAGAAGAGAAGGTGCCTATTCCAAGCAGTGTGGATTCATGTTTGCTGGCTCACCCATTTCCATTGGGATAATGGAGCGCTGTCTTCACTCACTGGTATTCT
This sequence comes from Equus caballus, assembly GCF_041296265.1. NCBI lineage: Eukaryota > Metazoa > Chordata > Mammalia > Perissodactyla > Equidae > Equus > Equus caballus. Next base: position 28,866,500 of record NC_091704.1, read on the forward strand.
CTTAATGTCACAGGCCTGGCACATAGTAAGTACTCAGTAGAATAAGGAATAAATGAGTGAACATTACTGGGTTCGCTTTTCTTCGATCTAGGGCCACTGAAAAACTTTACGAAATTGAATGCCTTTCCAAAGGGTATTTTTTCTATTGATAAAAGTGTGTACTGATTATCTGACAGGAATACTATCCACTACATGACATTTACATTTCTCACTGCAAATAATAAAAGGCATTTTTAATTAGAAATTGGCCCCTTGTGAGTTTGGTTAGTGTGATTTGCTCCCTGACTGTTCCCAGTAATTTTGCCCTAAGAGTATGGAAATAACATTGGCAAGTGTGCAAAGCTGATGAACAAATCTGGACTTCTGCCAATTACACCCACCAAGCATATATCTCACAATTCAGCTTGAGCAAACAGTCCTCCTTGATTTGAGCTCTTTCAACTCTCAACACTTTGCAGATTAAACTCTATCTAGATGCTACAGTTTGCATTTCTTATACCTGACTTTAATTTTATTGTTAAGTAACATTGATATTAGCCCTTTTGTTTTTAAAAACCAAATAAAAAACAAAGCCAGCCATTTACACAAATCTCTTACATGGAACTGGGTTTGTTTTTAAACATTTCACAAAATGGGTTTACAAGTTCATGTGAATGGGAGGAGGCACAGCTTGGAAGATCATTCTAAGAGAAGGAGCAGAGGTGTGGTTCTGAGACAAATCCAGGTATGAAAAGTGAGGAATGGACAATTTTGTAAAATGGGACAGGAGACATGCAAATTCAAGATGGGTTAAAGGATAAGCTTTGATCCATGAATGGTAGGACGATGCAAGTTTGGAGGCTCTTTAGGCCAGAACGTATTTAGCATCTTGGCAGCCCTTGAAGCAGCTGGACTCATGGGAATGGGGATATCCCAGAGATCAAATGTTAGTAGAGATCTAGATGAGTAAGGATGAGTATGGGAAAGATCATTTAGGTTACTTGGTTGACCAAAGGGAGCAATGAGTAAAAGAGGGATTTTCCAGGGTCTTGAGAATTCATTCACTGAGAAATGTGAAAACGTTGACTAGAGTGGAGGTTTAAAAGAGGGGAAGCAGGCAGAACCATGAGGTCAGTGAGGAAATTGAGTGTACCACTAAATGGTGCCTTATGGGTGGGGTTTCATGGGTTGGATGACCAGCACATTTATCATCTAAACTGAGTAATTTTTTAGATTGAAAGTGGGTGCTATTAATATTTACACTAGGAAATGAGCATAAATTAGGACTGTCTTGAACAAGCTGGGATGCATGGTCACTTTATTCATAAGGAACACACTTGATAGGGAGTGAATTTCAGCTGCTACTAAAGAGCGTGGAGCTCCATAAACTTATGAGATGATGAAGATCAGAAGTTAATAGGAATTGGGGAACTGAAAGCAGATGAGGACCAGGAGGAAGTAGGGGTCCCTTGTCTTCCCTTTCTACCCACAAGTATGACCACACCTAAACCAACCCAAACACATTAAAGTGTACCCTGTTTATTTTATAACCTCCTGGGAACACTTAGCCAAAGAGTACACGAGCTAGTGGAAATAATGGTTGGGTGGCAGTGTTTCTCCACAGAGAGCTATGTGCAGACAGGTACTTAGAGCATTTAAATAGCATTGCTGGGGCTCCCTGCTGAATCCAGAGGTTGGCAATCCCTGTTATTTCATAAACACTACAATTAAGATTTAAATAAATATTTAAAAGCTGTTCAAGAACAAGTCAATGCATATTTGGAGCAGGTGGTTTGGGTTTTAAAGATAGCCTTCAGGCAATGATCTCATTACAGTTTCTGGCTCCCTCAACCTGGCTTTATTACAGAATTGTTTCTGTAGGGGCTAGGAGACAAGATTAAAAAATTGAAGGAAAAAGTCATAATCCTTTATTAAAGTGGGTGGCTGGAGGCAATATTGCAGGTCTGAGCTCGAGAAGAAAGCTTTAAAATAGCCAAGGTGAGAGCTTGTCCACCACTAGACTGCTCATGGTTCTCTAGCTTTGGTGTCCCAGCTAACTAAAGTGGCCCTTGGCAAGCTAAATTGACACTGTAACAACAGGTTGAAGCCTATGAATCGAGATTGGCCATAAAAATGTGTGCCCCACCAAACCATTAAGCCAGCTGTGGTCTGTTGCTAAAAGAGAAGGTTAACAATGCAGACGTAGCTATGATGGCTGGTTCTTCGAATTTTCCTTACTTTTTCATACTAATTTCTTGTGTTATACAAAAAGTGTACTTAATGGAGGCAACTCTTAAAACCTTCAATTTAATTTCATAGAAAAGAAAAGGGTGGCTGCTTGCATTTGAACAGTAATTTACTGTCATCTTTTAAAGTATGAGTTTCAGGATTCCATTGCATAGGTTTAAGGCTAATTCTTTCTGTTTGCTCACTAAATCTTGCCCTGTTCACCCTATGGCTCACCACCAAGTATCTCGATTCTCCTGACTCTTCACCCTCTGCCTCTTCCTGGGTTTCTTCCCTTCTGCATGTTAACATGCTGATATTACTCCCAGATCCTCCCTCCATGATGACTTCAATTAGTTACTTAAGTCAGACACCTGGGGTCATCTTTCATCCCTCGAGCCCCTTGGACTCCAGGATCCAAACATTCACCAAGTGTTATTATTTCCACTGCTTAAATATTTAAAAATCTCTCATTTGAATCCCCACCTTCACTGCTCAGTTTAGGCCTGTGGTCCTCAATTTCAACATAATCAGGTGACACATAGGGAGGGCCTGAGTCAAGGGTTCTCAGCTCTGCTGTATATTAGAATCACCTGAGGAGCTAAAACACTCACGTTTGTACTGTGGCTTCAGAGATTTTGATTTATGTGATGTATGCACATGCACATGCTTCCAGTTTTCCCGCCACAATCCATCCTCTAACCAGTGGTCTCCACACAGTTTTGATTATACAACCCTTTCAGTTAAAAAAAATTTATATAATGTTATAAATCAATGTTACTGGAATAAAAAATATATATATAATTTTTTAAAAAAGATTTGAATGGAGTTGACATTAGCATCATGGCAGTGTGAGTCATTCCTTTTTTTCTCTTCCCTGTTATTTACAACTATAGATCTTCCTCAACTCATGACAGGGTTACATCTCGACAAACCTATTGTAAATTGAAAATATCATAAGTCAAAAATGTATTTAATACACCCCACCTGTGGCATCATATCTTAGGCTAGCCTACTTTAAATGTGCTCAGAACACTTACATTAGCCCACAGTTGGGCCAAATCATCTAACACAAAGCCTATTTTATAATAAAGCATTGAATATCTCATGTAATTTATTGAATACTGTACTGAGAAACAGAATGGTTGGATGGGTACAGAGTGATTGTTAGTTTATTTGCTGTTCACTCTCATGATCGCGTGGCTACTGGAAGCTGTGGCTCTGCCATTGCCCAGCATCCTGAGACAGTATTGTACCACATATTGCTAGCCTGGGAAGAGACCAAAATTCAAAGTTTGAAGTATAGCCTCTACTGAATGTGTATTGCTTTTACACCATTGTAAAGTTGAAAAATCATAAGTTGAACTGTCATAAGTAGGGAAGCATCTGTAGTTGGACATTCATAACTGAGCAAAAGTGCCTCTGAACATTACACTAGGTCACCTGGGAGATTTATACCTAACTGTGCATCAGAAAGCAGGTGCATAGGACCTCCAATGGGGCTGAGGATCCACGGGAGTCAGTGAGCCTGCCACACCCCCACTTACCACAATAGGAAGGGAAAAAGCATAACTGAAAAACAGGACAGACACTCATGGGAGATAGAGAATTTGTGGAGATCCAGCTAGCCTGATGGGAGAGCTAGGCTGCCATTGCAGCAGGCTAGAGATGAGTTTGGAGGCAGAGGACAAGGAGGAAATTGAGGAGTCATCCCTCTCCCCAAGGCAACACTGTAATGTACTGGGGTTTTGACTGACTGCCAGCTACGTGGGTTACAGCTGGAGGGATCTCTTTCCAGCAGCACCTGGATTTCTGAGGCAAGAACTCTGTGACGGGAGAAGGGAGAGGAAAGGAAAAGAGGGAGACAAGAATAACAAAAGGCATCAAAGGAACACATCTCCTACTGTCTGCTTTGGGATTCCAGCAGGAGGCCCCACCCATGAACCTCTGGGAGCCCCTCCACTTGAGGAAACCCATACCAGGCCATGGACAACCACAAAGCCCCAGTTAAGCCCACACCTTTCCTAACTCTGCTGCCTGCTCTTTTTACATGCTCCCAAGTCCAGCTATGAAAGCCTGCTCAGTTAAAGGGAAACCAAAAACTTGAGCTATAGCACCACCTTCTGGAAAACCAAAGAAAGATTTCTAATTCCCAGCCTGTTGAACTGTAAGAGTCAAAGTAAACAAAGCCTTCCTTAACTAAGGAAGGTATTTGCTACTTCAAATGCAATGGCAAGGCATATTTCATCAATGCAATGAAAAATCATGGTAATATGGCATCACAAAAAGAAACTGATAATTCTCCAGTGAACCAAACTCAAAGGCACAGAATATCATGATCTAACTGATAAAGAATTCAAAGTAGCTGTTGTGAAGAGATTCAACAAGCTATAAGAAAACACAGAAATGCAATTCAATGAACTCAGGAATAAAATTAATGAACAGAAAGAGTTCTTTACGAAAGAGATTGAAATTTTTAAAAAGAACCAAAAGAAATTCTGGAGCTGAAGAATTCAATGAATGAGATGAAGAATTCAGTAGAGAGATTAGATAATAGGGCAGATCAGATGGAAGAAAGAATAAATTACTTGGAGAATAAGAATTTAGAAATTACTCAGAAGAGAGGACTAAGATTTTAAAAGTGTAGAGACTCCATGAGATCTATCAGATACCATAAGAAAATCAAATATAAGAATAATTGGTGTACCAGAAGGAGAAGAGAAGGAGATAGGAACAGAGAATTTATTTAGAGAAATAATAGGTGAAAACTTCCCAAACTTGGGGAAAGAATTGGACATACAAGTCCAAGAAGGTAATAAGACACCCTATCATCTCAATGTAGAAAGACCTTATTCAAGGCACATTATAATGAAACTGTCAAAAATCAATGATAAAGAATCTTTTTGGCAGACAGGAAAAAAGGTAACCTACAAAGGAACTGCCATTAGGCTATCAGTGAATTCCTCAGTAGAAAATCTACAAGCCAAGAGAGAGTGGAATGATATATTCAAAATGTTAAAAGAGAAAAATTGCCAGCCAAGAATACTTTACCCAGTAAAGCTATCCTTCAAATATGAAGAAGTAAAAGCTTTCTCAGACAAAAAAAAAAAAAAAAATCTGAAGGAGTTTACTACCTCTAGACCTGAGTTGCAAGAAATGCTAAAAGGAGTTCTTCAAGCTGAAATGAAAAGACCTAATTAGTAACATAAAAGCAAATGAAAGTACATAATGCCCTAGCAATGGTGAAAAATAAACAGAATTAGAAAACTACAACTCCACAGTAGAATGGCGTGTGAACCATTTAATTATAGTATAAAGGCTAAAGGAAAAGACCATTGAAAATAACTATAGCTACTACAATTCCTCAATTAATTCACAGTATAAAAAAGGGTAAACTGTGACATCAAAAATGTTTTTAAAAAGTAAAAGGGTGGAAACTTTATAGATGAATGAAACTAAAGTGTTATCAGCATATAAAGGATTATTTTATCTGTGAGATGTTTTATGTAAGCCACGTAGTAACCACAAAGCAAAAATCTAGAGTAGAGTCATAAAATGTTATAAAAAGGGATAACTGAGCAAATCACCATGGAAAACCACCACTTTACAAAGAGACATAAACAGAGAGAAAAAGAAATAATGGAATACAAGACAACTAGAAGTCAAAAGATAAAAGGGCAGTAGTAAGTTCTTATATATCAATAATCATTCTAAATATAAATAGATTAAATTTGCCAATCAAAAGGCACAGAGAAGCCAGATGGATAAAAAACAAGACAAACCATATGCTGCCTACGAGAGACTCATTTCAGCTCTAAAGACACACACAGGCTCAAAGTGAAGGGATGGAAGAGGATATTCCATGCAAACGGAAAGCAAAAGAAAGTGGGTGTAGCCATACTTATACCAGACAAAATAGATTTCAAACCGAAAACGTAAAAAGAGATGAAGAAAGTCATTATGTAATGATAAAAGAGTCAATGCATAAAGAAGATATAACAATCATAAATGTATACACACTAAACATTGGAGCACTAAAATATATTAAGCAAATACTAACAGATCTAAAGCAATAAATAGACAATACAATAATAGTAGGGTACTTCAATAACCCACTATCAGCAACAGATAGTTCACCCAGACATTAAATTTACAAGGAAACATTGGAATTGAACCATACTCTACAACAAATAGACTTGACATATAAAGAACATTCCATCCAACAGCAGTAGAATACACATTCCTCTTGAGTGCACATGGCTTATTTTCCAGGATAGACCATATGATAGGACACAAAACAAATCTTAGCAAGTTTAAGAAGTTTGAAATCATACCAACTATCTTTTCTGACTACAATGGTAAGAAATGAGAAATCAAGAAAAGGAGGAAGGCTAGAAAATCTACAAATATGTGGAAACTAAACAACACACTTCTGAACAACCAATGAATTGAAGAAAGCAAAACAGGAATAAAATATTTCAAAACAAATGGAAATGAAAATACAACATATCAAAACTTATGGGATGCAGCAAAAGAAGTTCTGAGAGGAAAGTTCATAGTGATAAAAGCATATTAGAAATTAGAAAGGTCTCAAACAAGTAATTTTACACCTCAAAGAACTAGAAAGAGAAGAACAAATTAAACTCAAAATTAGCAGAAGGAAGAAAATAATGAAGATCAGTGTGGAAATAAATAAAATCGAGACTAGAAAAGCAATAGAAAAGATCAACAAAACTAAGAGCTGATTCTTCAAAAAGATCAACAAAATTGACAAACTTTTAGCTAGACTAAGAAAAAAAGAGAGAAGACATATAATAAAATCAGAAATGAAAAAGGAGACGTTACAACTGATACTACAGAAATACTAAAGATCATAAGAAACTATTATAAACAATGATGTGCCAACAAATTAGATGACCTAGAAGAAATGGATAAAGTTCTAGAAACACACAACCTACCAAGACTGCATCAGGAAGAAACAGAAAATCTCAACAGATCAACAATGAGTAAAGAGATGATTAAATCAGTAAGCAATATCCCTGGTGATCATAGATACAAAAATTCTCAACAAAATATTAGCAAACTGAATTTAAAAACCAAATTCAAGAATTAGCAAGCCTTGTACGTTCAAGGCTCAACATACACAAATCAATAAATGCAATACATCACAGTAATAAAATGAAAGATAAAAATCACATGGTCATCTCAACAGGTGCAGAAAAAGCATTTGGCAAAATACAACATCCTTTCATGATAAAAGCCCTTGGCCAATTGGATGTAGAAGTAACATACCTCAGCATAAAAAGGCTATATACAACAAACCCACAGCTAATAATATACTCACTCAAGGAAAATAGAAAGCTTTTCCTTTAAGATCAGAAACAAGACAAGGATGCCCACTCTCACCACTCTTATTCAATATTGTACTGGAAGTCCTAGCTACAGCAATAAGGCAAGACAAAGAAATAAAAGGCATCCAAATCAAGAAGAAGAAGTAAAATTGTCATATTTGTAGATGATACAATTCTGTATATAGAAAATCCCAAAGACTCAACCAAAAAGCTGTTGAAAATAACGTCAGTAAAGTTGGAATATACAAAATCAACATAGAGTTGCATTTCTAAGGATGAAACATTATTTCAAAACATGAAAAAGAAATAAATAAAGTGATTCCATTCACAATATCATCAAAACAATAAAATACCTAGGAATAAATTTAACCAAGAAAGTAACAGAGCTATTGGACAAAAACTACAAGAGTTTGCTGAAAGAAATCAAAAAAGACACCAACAAATGGAAAGACACCTCATGTGTGTAGATTGTAAGAATGCATATTGTTAAAATATCCATACTACCCAAAGCCATATATAGATTCAATGCAATCCCCATCAAAATACCAATGGCATTCCTCACAGAAATAAAAAAAATAATCCTGAAATTTGTATGGACTCCCAAACGACCTGAATAGCCAAAGGAATCCTGAGAAAAAGAACAAAGCCAGGGATATCACATTTCCTGATTTCAAACTATACTACAAAACTACAGTAAGAGAAACAGTGTGGTACTGGCACAAAAATAGACAATAGGCTAATGGGACAGAATAGAGAATCCAGAATTAAACCCCTGCTTATAAGGTCAACTAATGTTCAACAAGAGAGGCACAAGCACCCAAAGGGGAAAGGATAGTCTCTTCAACAAATGACGTTGGGGAAACTGGATAAACACATGCTGAGCAATGAAATTGGACTCCTATCTTACACCACTCACAAAAACTAACTCAAAATGCATCAAAGACTTAAACATAAGACCTGATACTATAAAACTCTTAGAAGAAAATGTAGGGAAGAAGCTCCTCAAGATTTGTCTTGGCAATAATCTTTTTGGATATGACACCCAAAGCACAAAAGCAAAATCAACAAATGAGACTACATCAAACATAAAAGCTTTCACACAGCTAAAGAAACAATTAACAAAATGAAAAGGCAATATGCAGAAGGGGAGAAAAGTTTTGCAAACCATATATCAGATAAGGGGTTAATATCTAAAATATATAAAGAATTCATACAACTCAAAATAAAGAAAATCAGATTTAAAAAATGGGCAGAAGAGCTAAACTGACATTGTCTAAAGAAGACATCCAAATGGCCAACAGGTACATGAAAAGATGGTCAACATCACCAATCACCAGGGAAATGCAAAACAAAACCACAGTGAGATATCACCTCACACCTGTTAGAATGGCTATCATCAAGAAGAAATGTGATAAGTGCTGGCAAAGATGTGGAGAAAAGGAAACCCTTATACACTGCTGCTGGGAAGGTAATTTGATTCTACCATCGTGAAAAACAATATGGAGGTTCCTCAAAAAGCTAAAAATAGATCTGTTAAATCATCCAGCAATTCCTCTTCTGGGTATATACCCAAAGGAAATAAAAATAGGATTTCAAAGAAATATATGCACTCCCATGTTTATTGCAGCATTATTCACAATAACCAAAGTGTGGAAACAACCTAAGTGCACATCAATGGGTGAGTGGATAAATAAATTGTGTCATATATATATATATATATATATAATGGATTATTATTCAGCCATGAGAAAGGAGGATATTCTGCCATTAGGGACAACATGGATGGAGCTTGAGCATATTATGCTGTGTGAGGTAACTCAAAGACAAGAACTGTATGGTATCATTTATATGCGGAATTTTAAAGAGCCAAACATGTAAAAACAAATGATAAAATGATGATTACCAGGGGAGGGGTGTTTGGGGGAACAGAACAGACGTTGTTTAAGGGTACAAACTTAAAATGGGTAGTAAATAAGCCCTAGGGATCTAATGCACAGCACAATGAACACAGACAACAATATTATATTTTAGTCATCAAATTTGATTACAGACTAGAACTTAATTATTCCAACTACTAAAAAGAAATGATAATTATGTAATGCAATAGAGGTACTAATTATTACTACAATGGCAATTATATTACAATATACAAATGTATCTCGTTAATATGTTGCACATCTTAAATTTACACAATATAAAATGTCAAATATATTTCAATAAAAAAGCAAAATAAAAGATTTGGCACTGCTTTAATATACAAATATTTATTTATAAATTATACTATTGGACTAGTACATCATAAAATATACCCAATAACTGAAAAAAATTGAAAGTTGAGATAGTAAATATGTACAAGTAAATATGTGTTAATATTTTCTTTCTGCATCCTAGCTGATCTTCGTAAACACCCTAATTTTGGGAACACTGCCAGGGTAATTGGTCTGAAATAAAATGTGATCTTGTCACTCCATTGTTAAAAACCCAGCACTGCTTCCTCAGCATTTGTAAGACAAAGCCCAGTTCTTCAGCCCTGCAAACTAGGTTCTCTGTGATATGCCAGTTTTCCAAGCCTTAGATCTCTCCAGATCTGTTTCCTCTACTTAGAAAGGCAATCACCTGTTTGTCCACCTACCATATCCTATTCATACTTCAAGACTCAATTCAAACATCATCTCCTCAATGTTACCAGTATCTCCCAGAAAAGAGCTTACACACTTATCTGGAGGCCCAATTTTTGCGACTGCAACCCAGGGGACATCTCTAGATCATCCAGCTCTGGTGGACAGCAGGATTTATGCTTGAGGTCCCACCAGGCTATATATATTTGCTTAGCTTAAAAGCTTCTGCCTGAGGGTCTGGCTTCTAATCAGCCTGCACCTAGGTGCTGAATGAGATCCTTTCCTTTGGACACTGACAGGTCTTGCCACACCTTCAACTACTGGGAACCACTAAAGATAAAATAGACTGCTTGGACAATCATAAAGGTTTGAAAGACAAACAAGAGCTAAGGCAGGGTTGAAAGATAAGGTTCATCTCCTGAATGAGGCAACTCATTCAAGACTGGGAGAGGTGGTTGTTTAATCTAATGCATAGAAACCAACACACAGAGTCAAGCAAAAAAAAAAAAATTGGAGGAATAGGTTCCAAATGAAAGAACAAGATAAAACATCCAAAAAACACCTCTTAATAAAGTGGAGATAAGTAATTTGCCTGATGAAGAGTTCAAAGTATTGGTCATAAAGATGCTCGCCAAACTCAGGAGAAGAAGGGATGAACATAGTGAGAACTTCAACAAAGAGATAGAAAATATAAGAAAGTACCAAATAGAAGTTATAGGGCTGAAAAATACAATAAGTGAACTGAAAAACCACTCTAGAGGGTTTAAAATAAAATGAGATGAAGTAGAAGAAAGGATCAGTGAACTCAAAGACAGAGCAATGGAACTCATCCAAACAGAGCAGCAAAAAGAAAAAAGAGAAAATAAGGAAAAAAGTGAAGATAGCTTAAGGAACATATTGGACAATATCAAGCAGACTAACATTTGCATTATAGGTATCCCAGAAAGAGAAGAGAATGAGAAAGAAATCAGAAAACGTATTTCAAGGAATAATGGCAGAACTTCCATAACTTGGGGAAAGAAACAGACATCTAGATCCAGGAAGCCCAGAGTATCTAAATAAGATGAACCCAAAGAAATCCACACCAAGACAGATTATAATTAAAATGTCAAAAGTTAAAGACAAGGAGAGAATCTTAAAAGCAGAAGGGGAAAAACAACTTATTAGGTACAAGGAAACTCCCATCAGACTATCAGCAAATTTTTCAACAGAACATTTGCAGGCCAGAAGGGATTAGCACAACATATTTAAAGTGCTGAAAGAAAAAAATCTTTCAATCAAGAATACTCCACCAGCAAAGCTGCCATTTAGAATTGAGGGGGAAATAAAGCATTTTCCAGACAAACAAAAGCTAAAGGAAGTCATTACCACCAAACCATCCTTACAAGAAATGTTAAAGGGACTTCCTTAAGCTGAAAAGAAAGGGTACTAATTAGTAACAAGAAAATATATTAAAGTATAAATCTCAATAAAGATGTCATCATCATGGCTGTGTAAGAGGATCCTTTTGTCTCTTCCCTTCAATCTATAGTGAGTAAAACATCCATAAACCAACAAGGGCTACATTGCACAACACACCAGGACACCAGAAACATCCACACATTGGTATATACAAAAGTGGGTGACTTGAGCACATAGAGGAAGCTAAATGAGGGAACAGCAGAGGCAGAGCCCAGAATCCTGGCTCCTTGGCTGCAGTGGCTGAGCCAGCTGCCTCCAGCCCAGAGAACTTGGTGGGCAGCAGCAGAGGTGCATGTGTAACTCCAGCCAGCCTGCTGTGGCAGTACCCATGGCCATGGGGAGCAGAATAACAGCAGAGGAGGAGCTGCATGATCCCGAGCCCTCCATCTATGGCTCAGAGCCTGATAGCAGCAGTAGAGGCATTCACAGGACTCCTACATCCCAACCACAGTGGCGCCTGTGGCCACAAGCTAATAGGTAACAACTGAGATGGTACCCCATGTACCCAGTTTTCTCCCCACCCTTCCCCTCTCCTCACCACACTAGTAGAACTTCCAACCCAGGGGATCCTAGATGTAGCTGAGGCATCAGCCATCCTATGCCTCTCATGGCAAAGCCAGTGACTGCAGTAACATCAGTAACAGCAAGGCATCAGTGACCCCTTAGAAGTTCAGATGACAATGACGAGAGTACCAGTGATACCTTAAATCCAGGTGGTGGAGGATGGAATGTGCAGAGCCTCAAATATAGCCAGAGGTGTCTCAAGTAAGAGAAACCAAACAGTGGCACTATAACGCCACCTTTTGAAAAACAAAAGAAAGGCTTCTAATCTCCAAGCAGTTGAAATGTTTGAATCAAAACAAATGAAGTAATATCTAAATAAAATGCATGTTTGCTACAACAAATGTGCCAGCAAAGGAATATCTCAGCAAGCCCCACAAAATTCCACAGTAGCATGGCATTATGAAAAGAAAACAATTCTCTAGAAACCAAACATAAGGTCATGGAAGATTGTGATCCAACTAAAAAAGAATTCAAAATAGCTGTATGAAGAAATGTAGCAGTGAGCTACAAGAAAACTCAGACAGGCAGTTCAAAGAGCTTAGGAATAAAATTAATGAACAGGGGCCAGCCTGGTGGCATAGTGGTTAAGTTTGCATGTTCCACTTTGGCAGCCTGGTGTTCATGGGTTCAGATCCTGGGCACAGACCTACATGTTGCTCATCAAGCTATGCTGTGGTGGTGTCCCACATACTAAATAGAGGAAGATTGGCAACAGATGTTAGCTTAGGTCCAATCTTCTTCACCAAAAAAACACAAAATAAAAAGTTAAAACATTTTTAAAAAAAATGAACAGAAAGAATACTTTACCCTAGAGATTGAAACTCTAAAAAAGAACTAAAGAGACATTCTGGAGCTGAGAACTCAATAAATGAGATGAAGAATGCACTAGATAGCATTGGAAATGGAGCAGATCATATGGAAAAGAGAATTAGTGGGCTCAAAGATAGAAACTTAGAAATGATGTGGGTAGACGAGGAGAGAGAACTAAACTTAAAAAATACATAGAAATTCTACGAAAATTATCTGACTCCATTAGAAAGGGCAACATAAGGGTAATGGGTATCCCAGAAGGAGAAGAGAGAAAGGAGAGATCTTATTTAAAGAAATAATAGCTGAGAACTTCCCAAACCTGGGGAAGGAACTATATATACAAATCCATGAAGCTAATAGAACACCCAATTATCTCAATGGAAAAAGACCTTCTCCAAGACACATAACAAAACTGTCAAAAATCAATGAGAAAGAAAAAATTTTAAAAGAAGCCAGAAGGAAAAAAATGACCTACAAAGGTATTCAGATTAGGCTTTCAGTAGATTTCTCATAAAAACCTCCCAGGCCAGGAGAGAGTAAAAAGAGATATTCAAAATATTGAAAGATAAAAACTGTCAGCCAAGAATATTCTACCCAGCAAAGTTATCTTTTAGATCTAAAGAAGAAATAAAGGTTTTCCCAGACAAACAAAAGCTGAAGAAGTTCATTGCCACTAGACCTACCTTACAAGAAGTGTTGAAAGGAGCTCTCCCACCTGAGACAAAAAGGCAAAGGTATACAAAGCTTTGAGCAAGGTGATAAATAGATAGAATTAGACAATTGCAAATCTGAAGCAGATTAGGATAGTAATACACTTAATTATAACATAAAAGTTAAAGGGAAAGGAAACATCAAAAGTAACTATAACTACTTCAATTTAGTAATGAACTTACACTAGAAAAAGTGATAATTTGTGGCAACAGAAACACAGAAGGGGAAGAGGAAAAGCATGGAAACTGCAAAGGTAAATAAAGATAAGAGGCTATCAGCAGAAAAATGACTATCTTATCTATAAGACCTTTTATACAAACCACAATTCACTACAAAATAAAAATTCAAAGCAGAGTCACAAAACATTACAAAAAAGAGAAAACTGTGAAATATATCACAGAAAACCACCAAACTGAAATGGCAGACAGAAACACAGGTAAAAAGAAACAATGGAAATATAAAGTAACAGAAAACAAAAGATAAAATGGCAGTGTTAAGTCCTCATGTTATCAATAACCACTCTAAATGTAAATGGGTTGAATTCACCAATCAAAAGATATAGAGTGGCTGGGTAAATTAAAAAATAAGACCCAACAATATGCTGCCTCCAGGAGACACATCTCAGCTCTAAAGACAAACAAAGACTCAAAGTGAAGGGAAGGAAGAAGATACTCCAAGAAAATGGCAACTAAAAAAAGTAGATGTAGTCATACTTTGATAAAATAGACCTCGAGCCAAAAAAGATAACAAGGGACAAAGATGGATATTATATAATTAAAAAAGGGACAATTCACTAAGAAGACATAACATTTATTAAGGTATATGCACCTAACATAGGAGCATCAAAGTATATAAAACAATTATTAACAGACCTAAAGGGAGAAATTGACAGCAACACAATAATACTAGGAACTTTAATACCCCACTTACATCAATGGATAGGTCATCCAGACAGAAAGTAAACAAGGAAACATCAGCCTTAAAGAAACCATTAGACCAGATGAACTTGATAAATCTATATAGAATATTGTTTCCCAAAGCAGCAGAATATACATTCGTCTCAAGTGAATGTGGAACATTCTCAAAGACAGACTATAAGTTGAGAAAGAAAGAAGTCTCAATAAATTTAAGAAGATTGAAATCATAATCAAGCATCTTTCAGACACAATGATATGAAACTAAAAATCAACTACAAGAAGAAAACTGGAAAAGCCACCAATTTCTGGAGACTAAACAATGTGCTACAGAACAACTATTGGATCAATGAAGAAACCAAAGGAGAAATCAAAAAACATCTGAAGACAAATAAAAATAAACATATGATATATCAAAATCTATGAGATGCAGCAAAAGTGGTATTACAGGGGAGTTTATAGCAATGCAGGCCTACCTCAAGAAACAAGAAAAATCTCAAATAAACAATCTAACATTACACTTAAAGGAACTAGAAAAAGAAGAACAAAGCCCAAAATCAGTAGAAGGAAGGAAATAATTAAAATCAGAGTGGAACTAAATGAAATAGAGACTAAAAAGACAACAGAAGGGATCAGTGAAACTAAAGAGATGGGTCTTTGAAAAGATAAACAATATTGACAAACCTTTACCTAGACTGACTAATAAAAAAAAGAGTGAAGGCTCACATAAATAAAATCTGAAAAGGAAAAGGAGAAATTACAATGGATACCACAAAAATTGAAAGGATTATAAGAGAATACTATGAAAAGCTATATGCCAACAAATTGGGTATCCTAAAGAAATGGATAAATTCCTAGAATCATACAACATTCCAAAACCAAACCAAGAAGAACTAGAGAATCTGAATAGACTGATCACTAATAAGGAGATCGAAACAATAATCTAAAACCTCTCAAAAACAAAAGTCCAGGACCAGATATCTTCTCTAGTGAATTCTACCAAACATTCAAAGAAGATTTAATACCAATCCTTCTCAAACTCTTCCAAAAAATTGAAGAAGAGGGGACACTTCCTAACTCATTTTATGAGGCCAACATTACCCTGATACCAAAACCAGACATGGATGACACACACAAAGACAAAATTATAGGCTGACATCGCTGATGAACATAGATGCAAAAATCCTCAACAAAGTATTAGCAAATTGAATACAGCAATACAGTAAAAGGATCATACACCATAATCAAGTTGGATTTATTCCAGAGATGCAAACATGGTTCAATATCAGCAAACAAATCCGCATGATACATTACACTAACAAAATGAAGAATAAGAATCACATGATCATTTCAATAGTTGCGAAGGGAGCATTTGACAAGATTCTGCATCTGTTTATGATAAAAACTCCCAATAAAATGGGTAGAGAAGGAAAGTAATTCAACATAATAAAGGCCATAAATAACAAACCCACAGCTAATATCATACTTAATGGTGAACAAGTGAAAGCTATCTTCCTAAGAACAGGAACAAGACAAGGATGCCAACTCTTGCCACTCTTATTCAACACAGTATTAGAAGTCCTAGTAAGGGCAATTAGGCAAGAAAAAGAATTAAGAAGTATTCAAATTGGGAAGCAAGAAGTAAAACAGTCACTATGTGCAGATAACATTATTTTATATATAGAAAACCCTAAAGAATTCACCAAAAAACTATTAGAAATAATTGAAAAAATACAGTAAAATTGCAGGGTACAAAATCAACATACAAAAATCATTTGCGTTTCTGTACACTAAAAATGAACTAACAGAAAGAGAAATCAAGACTACAATCCCATTTATAACCACACACACAAAAATACCTAGGAATATACTTACCCAAGGAGGTGAATTTCCTCCTGGATGTAAAATAGAAAACTACGTTCAGTTAAGACCTACTCTGTACTTCAAGGTTGTGCCAAGGATACAATGACTCAAGTGGAGCTTAGGGGTCAGGGAAGGTGATGCTGCTATTGCTTCAATGGAAAATGTATAAAGAGAATCGGGCTGCTTAGGGTCGGACCACATGGACCAAAAGTTCAGGGTTCCCATGACAATATAATTTCATATTGCAGTTACTGCCTTGCTCTCTCTTACCTGGCTTGGCAATTAAAGACAAGGGCGACCTACACTAAAGGATTCATAGGAGTAGATTAGAGAATCCCAGAATCAGAGTTCCCAAATTAGGCACCCCTGGGGTCCATTCAGGCTCAGCAGGAATCAGAAGCATGGTCACTAAACTCTAAGGAGGTGGACCTTCCTGGCTGGGGTATAATGATGTTCCATTCGTCCCAGTCAACTTGTCTCCATGAGTGGTAGCAAGGCATGCGAGGCAGCAGAGTCAACGTGCCCAAATTCTTATCCTTGAGAGAAGTGTCCCACAGAGAGCCCAAACTCTCTATTAGCCATGTTGGATCTGCCTTCTTTGATTTATCTAGACAATTTGGCAAGTAATTATATATCTTGTCTGTAACACCTTCCACCTCCAAAGACAATCTACTTCAAGAGATTATTCCCTTGAAGGAATTATTTAATTAAGCCAGTCTTTATCAAATCAATACATTTCAGAGTTTATAGACATAGAACATATCTTTTTGTCAGTCTTCATGTTCCTAAAACAGAAGCAGGTACCTACTTCTAGAACTCCATTCCCCTCTCTCACCCTTCAAGTTATACTAGTTTTGATGTTTTCCAGCCCTGTTTAACTTATGTATTCATGATATTGATTGTATTTCTGATACACAGAGCACATGTTAAGGTGCACAAGAGAAAAGATACATATTTTACGACTCCCTGATGTCATTATGGGTGTTTAATAAACATTTGTCAGATAAATAATCAAAACAAAAAAGTCATTAAATGAGAAAAAGAATAGGAGGCAAACTTCACAGCTAGGAAAGATGGTAAAGTGTTCGAATATTTTAGAGTTGTCAGAAATCCTCATGCAGTGTCTGTGCTGGACAAGGGGGAAGGATGCAGAGGAAGGGTCTAGAATTTAATAATACATGCACATGATATCACGACAATCGTTTGAATGGAGAGTTGTAGGGAATATGTATCTGTTATTTGCTTTAGGAAGAAATATTAATGCACATTAAAACACTTCAAAACTGGATCCTTACAAATTATTTATAAAAAATAATTACATCTCTTCAGAAGCAATTTTAGTTTACCTGCAGCCTTTGTTTCTCTGACGACAGTTCTGAGAAACTTCAGAGTCTCAGCACTTTCTGCCCATATCAAAATGGTTGAAGTATTTTTTACCTGCAATTTCAATGCAATAGAAACCCCTTCCCCTCCATAAATTTCTTTGTTCTTATTACCAGTTAAGGTACTTCTATTTTAGGAAAACATATCTTTAATTATTTCTCCCAATTTCTTCTCACTTAATATTTTTACACTTAAAACTTAAGTTATGAGATTGTACTTATATATAGATTATTGTCACATTATAAATTTGGTATCTGGATAAAATAAAAATCTAAAACATTCCTATATATTGTTATAGGTACATGTATCTACAGTAAATGTTAAAAACAGGCACAGGAAGAATAATACCAGCTATAGGATAACGTTCGGCTCTGGGGGCGATTCCTCACCCTCTCCAAACACTCGCCACCATCCAAGCCAATGTTCTAAAAACATAATGTTGTATAAAAGTCAGAAGGGTGTTTGTTAAAAATGTAGATTCTTGGGCTTCAATTTCAGAAACTGATGAAGCAGGCCCGTGTTGGGGTTGACAAATATGTACTTGAAAAAGAACCCCAGCTGATTCAGCTGCAGAGGATTAGAGGTCCACCCTAAGTCGGAAGTACTGAATATGCACAGCTGGCAGGTGGGTACATGAGCCTGAGGTTCAAGTGAGAGGTCAGGGCTGGGACATGATTTGGCTGTCTAATTGGCTGTCATTAGTCTGTAGGTGGAGTACAAACACTGGAAGTGGATGGGAATATCTAAGGGAGGGTGTCCAGAGGGAAGAGTGGTAGGCCAAGAGTGGAAAGCCAAACTGCAAGAGGCAGAACGAGGAGGAGTCTCCCAAGGAACAGAAGGCACAGCTAGAGAGGGAGGAAAAGAACGGAGAGCACCAGGGCACAGAAGCCAAGGTGGCAAAATTCGACAAGGAGGGCATTCCCACAGCACCAAATGAAACAAAACAATCAGGAAAGGGAAGGCCAGAAAAATGCTCATTGTCCATACAGTCTATTGGAGGCACTATAATGTTTGTTCTTGGAAGGTAGGGTTGTCACTGCATTCCCAGCATTGGACATATTGTAAATTCCTGCTAAATGTTTGGGGAACTAAATTGGATTGGCAAGGGCAGCTTCCATACGAGAATTTTACAGAGCTCAACTAAGCTCAGTTCCATCACATACCTTCATTAGGATGAGCAAATGTTATATGGACATAACCATCCACAATGGAGAATTAATTGTAACTAGATGGATAAAGCAATTATTTTGAGCCATCTGCCAAGATGTGGTAAGGATATTTGAAAAACGGTGCCCAGCCTCTGTGTGTATAGGATGGTATTCTGGACAATGGAGTTTTATCAGTAAGTTTTAAAAATAAAGCAAAGACCTTTAAAACCTTTAAATTTAGATTGTAAGGGTGTTTCTTTTCCCCCATAAAAATGATCTCTCATGATCATTAGTAGAAGTGTTTGTAGTCATGAGAAGAACAAACCACATTAGAGGAGGTAAATGACAGCCTAAGAATGCACAAGTGTTTGTTGTTATGACAACTGCTGGGTTTTATTGAATAGAGAGCAAAAAATCCATTAGAAAACCTTGGAAGAACTTGCACAGTAACATAAAACATTTCTGCTTCACAATTTCAGGAACTTTCCTCCATCCACGTACTGCTTGAAAAGGGTTTGTGTTTGTGCCAGTCGGTGGAGGTCTAAGGAAAGCAACCTCTTGATGCATTCCCATCATGCTAATGTCTCCTTCCATAACCTGATCTTCTCAACACCCAAGTACTTTATTAGAGTGGTAAAAAAATTTAGCCAGTTCTGTGGCTCTTTCGTACTAATGACGTTAAACAATTCTTGGCTCTGATCTATTTTTCTTTGAATCAAACAATTTTCACGTTTATATACAGAGACAACTTACATATATGTAGCAATTTCTTACCGCATGTGGCATATGCCTCCCCAGTCAAGAAAATACAGGGAGGGAAGAGACAATCTCAAGAAGACACCCTGCCAACCCTCTCCTAGGCTTCCTTTCTCTCTTGTCTTGGAGATCTACTAGTCTCCATTCCCCTTCTTGAGGTGCTAAAAGGACAAGGAAAGACTGCCAAGTTTTTCAGACTTCTTTTGAAGAACATCATTAAATTGATAGAATGGAGAGAGGCCCTATGCATGAGATGATAAAGGCTCTAGAGCAGCCACAGAGAGACCAGATGTCAACTGTGTGGCTTTCTCATAGGTGGCTCTAAGAATGTTTGGTGGAAGGGTTCTTGTGGTCATCAGGTGATAGCCTTTAGTCTAACGAGCTTGTTAATCTCATAAGAAGATGTTCAGGTTCTCAGACTGGACTGTGCATAGTTCATTCATGGGATTACCAAGTGATAGAGTGACCCATTGGAAGGGTCTTTGCTTTTTCAGTCTGTGCTGCACAATCCCAGCAGATTAATCTCAAAGCACCCCTTTCACAGCAATGCTTTCCAAGTTGTAGCTTGAGGCCCATTGTTGGGTCCTAACATCAATTTAGTGGGTTGAAACAATTATTAAAAGAAAAAAGAAGAAGAAAGAGAATAGGATAGAAAAATATCAGAATGAATCTCATCTAGTACGGGTAAATGTGTTTTGTGAAACTTTTATTTCATTTTCTCATTCTCTTTACGTATGTATGCACTGGATTGCTAGATTGAAGGCGTTTCTTACTGCAGGTCCTGGCCAAAAATGTTGGAAAGCCAGACTCTCTCTTGCTAAGAATACCGCAATGTTCTTTACTGTCTATAGAAAAAAAATAAGAAAGAAAAGAATAGAATTCCAGCTCCTTTTCTCTAGCGCTGGTATTGTTCCCCAAATCCACTCTCCACTTCCATAAGATCATGCTAGGTTCCAACATTCCTACTCACTGCCCTCTTGATGTCCTTGCTCCACTGTGCCTTTTGTTCATAATTCTTCCTCTCCTCTTTGTGGTTTTCATATTCTACTCTCCTTTAGGGACTACTCAAATCTTATCTTGCATATGATCTCTATCTCCTCTCATCACTCACCTCTTCCTAGCTGTTCTGCTTATTTCCACACATTTTCTCTCTCCAGGTGTCTTCTCTGCATTGTTCTTTATCTGCCTCCTGTCCAACTCTACTCCCACATGTCCTTCTGGCAACTTTCTGTGTCTGCCTCCCTCCCCCAGTTGCTTTCCTCTTGGCATCTGCCTCCTAGCTCATCATCTTTTAATTATCTGGTTTTTGTTCTCTTGTTATTTCTGCTTTCTTGTGTCTATCTCTACTCTCACACTTGACTGAGAGCAAACTGAGTCCAGGGACTGTGCCTCACACTTTTTTGCATCCCCTGTGATTTCAGGCACTGTGCAGGGCATGTAACAGGTGCTCAGTAAGAATGCCTTAAATTATTAGATCAATCATGATTCCCTTCTTCGCACTAAATCTCTGCAATGTTTTGTGTTTGAAATGGGTTTGCCATTTCTAGAGCTCTCTCATCTCTCCTATCTCAGTTGATCTTATCTTTAAGGACTTGGTAAAGTAGGCATGGGTTATGATACTCATTCTTGAGAGATGAGGAGATTGAGTTTCAAAGAGGATTGTAACAGTAACACTGCTTGTCAGTGCTGTCCCTTGAACCAGAATCTATAATGTGATCTATTCTGTGCCATTACACCCCTCCAACGGGAACTTGAGAACAACAACAATCTCACAATATAATAAAGTGCTTACTCAATGCAAAATGTTCTGTATGGAGAAAAAATCTCAAAGCAATAGCAGGCAAGATATATCCTGTTTCTCATAGAATAAGAATTTGAATATCTTGTACTAGATGAAATTCTGGCTATTTTGCTTCTGTAATTGTGCATGGATTCTAATGATGGCACAAAAAGTAGGAGGAAATTGACTTACTACTTATGGAGGATGTGTTGGTTTCCACTGTCAGGTTGACAATATTTTCATTAAATTCACCCTAGCAATTAGCTGGGACTCTGTACAGTACTATAAATAATTACCAAGCTCTCTTTCTTGTTATTTGTTAGTTTCTTACCAAGCTGTTCTCCTAAATGCTGGCCTCTCTCGGTTGAGATGACCCGCTCATCTTCCATGTCACATTTGTTCCCAACCAGGATAACCTGGGCATTATCCCAAGAGTATGTTTTGATTTGAGTTGACCTAAAAGAAAAAGAACAGGCAAAAAATGATTACAGGAAAGCACAACAACATAAAATGAAGGAGAAGAAATATATCCCACAGATGACGATAATACCAAAAACTGAAGCCCAAATGCCTGACATTTAGAATTAATCATTTCAGTGCAATTTTATCCTTCAGATATTCATCAGGGATTGCATGAGTCAAAAATCAAGGGAGCAATGGTGTTGTATTAAGAATTCTTTGGTATTTGGTGAGATTAATATTACTACTGCTTGTTCCTTTCCCCTGTCTACCTCCACCTTATGTAGTACCTTTATAGTTGGAGTGGCCAGCCATCCCGATTTGCCCAAGATGTTCCCAGTTTTAGCAATAAAAATCTCACATCCTGAGAAGCCCCTCAGTTCCAGGAAACCCAAGATGGTTGGTCACTCTACGGCCCATTACACAAAAACATCATTTTCCCTTGTTACAATAACAACTTAAAGAGCTAAGGCAATTGGGAGCCAGGAAATCTGGGGATAATGATAGTTTTTTAAAACAAATCATAAGAACTAATATACTCATGCTTTACATTTTTAAGAGAAAAATGCCAAGTTGATTCATATCAGAATTTAAAATATAATGGGCTGATGGTTTAAGTTACTATAAACAGGATATGCAAAATTCCAAATAAGATTCCAGTATGGATCATGATGCACATAACCAACTTTTGATTTTGAAACTTAGATAATATTACAATAGTTAATATTTGCAGGTATTGTCCTCAACTCCTTATATATGTTACATTAATCTAATCCTTAGAATCAAGGGGGATATTATTCTCATTCCCAATTTAAAGTTGAGGAAAACGAGGCATAGAGAGGTTAAATAATTTGCCCACGATCCCTCGGCCAGTAAAGTGGCAGATCTGGAAATGAAACGTGGGTTGGAGAGCTATCAAACCCGTACTCTTAAACGTGTGTCCACGCTACCCTTGAAAAGTTTGAGAAGGGAAGTTCTCCTGCATTTGCTGTCATCTCAGAGCGGAGGCTGAAAGGAAGCCATGTTCTTAATCCTCCCTTTATATTGGCCATGTTCTTATTGGAGAACAATCTAAGATAGGTGGGAAAAACATCGCTCAGTGGGTGGTCAGGAGAGAGATACTGAGATTTGTACAGTGTCGAAAAGAGAAGTTTGGGAATGTTCTTACTAGCAATTGCCAAGTCCTTCAGGATTATTAAATAGAAAATAGTGACGAGCTGTTCTCAACTTGAAGAGAGAATAAAAGCAAATAGCTTTAAACTGCAGCAGGAGAGCTTTCAGTGAGATGTGATCACTGTTTCTCCCTCCTGAGAAGAAAGGAAAGAGCTAAGATGCAGTTAGACTCCTAGGGTTTTATTTTAGAGTATTCAACCAAACCAAGTACAAGTTTTCAAATAAGATTAAAATATCTGGTGAAATATACTCTTGGTTCCACATGAACATCTCAGAGGCACATCATATTTTATTAGAAAAATCTGAGGATGTGACCTTTCTAACTCCAATACCTAAGTTAATAATATATTTCGCTACCAACAGTGAGATTCAGCATGTATCCATAAACTGGGAAAATAAAGGCAGATGTTCAAAACTCTATACTTTTCCCTCTCCTCATTTTATGTTTGGGGTACACGAAAAATGATGAATTCATAGTGAATTAAGGTGTAAAAAATATCCTCCAGATGGATAGGTACACCTTAAATCTCAAGTGCTAACATAGTTTTACAAAGAAATTCCAAAGGTTCTTTTAAAGGAACTCAAATCTAAATGGATTTCCCTAGGCAATTTTTTTTTATTACCTCTCTGCTCCTGTAGGTCTTATAAGCCAAAGCATGGCCTATGCCTGGAAAGGCGCTATGTTAACGCAGAAAGTTCTTATCCTGGCACACAGCTAGAAACCAAATATCCAGCAAAAAGGTAGTGAGACACGGGGCTGGCCCCGTGGCCGAGTGGTTGAGTTCGCGTGCTCCGCTGCAGGCGGCCCAGTGTTTCGTTGGTTCGAATCCTGGGCGCGGACATGGCACTGCTCATCGAGCCACGCTGAGGCAGCGTCCCACATACCACAACTAGAAGAACCCGCAGCGAAGAATATACAACTATGTACCGGGGGCTTTGGGGAGAAAAAGGAAAAAAATAAAATCTTTAAAAAAAAAAAAAAAAGGTAGTGAGACAGAAGTCATAAGAGTGTCATAGTTGTGTCAGGAAGGGGTTGGGGCTAGGATGTAAATGACACTGCTTCCTGAGTTTACTGAGGACGATGCTTGCTTGGGGAAATTTAGCACTCCTCTGACTTCGGCAAACTCATCCTACTGCACCCCTGACGACATATACTTAAGCCAGGGTGTGCATTTATGAAGGTAAAGAAGAAACAACCCAGCTAGCCGATTTGTGCTCTTTAATCAAGTTAATGGAATGCCTGTTTCTGCCATTTAACTTGTCTGAGTATCTCAGTTCTGCTGACTTGATAACCCATGGAGTCTTAGGCTACTGTGATAGATTATACATTTATGCATACACAACATTCCCTGTTTCCTAACAATTTGTAACAATACATGGAAAGAACATATATATGTATATACCTACATATAGAGAGATAGATAGATAGATGTAGAGAAAGAGAGAGAGAGAGAGAGAGAGAGAGAGAGGGAGGGAAGGAGGGAGGGAGGGAGCCATGACTATATCAGAACCACTCCCTTCCCTTTGTTATTATATCAGACATATTTTAATGTATCCTCTTCAATGTCCTAAATTGCCAAGGAAATCATGTAAAGTGAATATTGTCTGTCATTACCAGGGAATTATAAAGAATCATTATCTTGAAAGTTTAAAGAGCCAACAGAGACTATTTCTCTTTTTAATCAAATAGGAATTGTGGTCTGGAGCATTTGTGATGAGGTAATCAAAAGATTAATTTGCCAACAGAGTTGGTTAACCTCACGTTTGGAATTAGGGCTGCAAACACTCAATGTTTGGTTTTGACTATTTTGGATTTCTTGATGATGTCCACCATCAACACAGAGCAGCTTTAGGCAAAGTCCAATCACCAGCTAGAGGTGGTCAGAACCATGCTGGTTGATTCATGAATTACCATATTTCATAGACTCTAAGATGCCATAAATTATAAGTTAAAAATTATTTTACAAGTGGCCAAGAACAAAAAGAAGCAGCCAATGAAACAATGATACAATGCTTTAACAATAGTCCTGCTAGACGCACTTTGTCACATCAGATTTTTGTTGCTTTGAAATTTCTTTCACGTATTCTGAGGGATTTAGCAATTTTTCCTATCTTCAGTTACTTTGCTTAGTACATGATAGATAATCATTCCAGGACTATCTCAATAACAAAAGTCAACATACCCATCTACTTGTGGATATCTTCCTTTCTTAAGTCCTGCAGAGCACTAGGTTGTTGGTTTGCAAGAAAATATGAAATGATGGTATTACTCCAAAATGAGCATTCACATCACTAATATAAAATTTATAACCCTTTCTGCATACACAATAACTTTCTACCCCCATACCAAAAATTCCACCACTCAATTGAGGTAATGACAATATAAGTAGCTATGACCAAGTTAGTGCAAGCACAGGCAATGAAATCCATCTTTGATACTGCTGCCTAGCAATTATAATAAGCCATTAATCATACAACACAGCCCAATTTCAGAGATGTAAAGATACTAAAAATTACGCATCTTAGATTATTTAAAATGCTATTGTTTTCTTTGAATTTCTTTTATGTATGAAGACCTAGGTTGCAATGAGAGCTCACATTATTCTCTTAACTCAGGAAAACTTGTAGAGGAAGTATAAGCGCCATGAATTGAGCAAGACTCAGAGGTGTGCATATTTTATCTAGACTGTGATATGGATTAAGGTCAGAAGAATGTTGGGATGGTAGTCCAATTCCCATACCTTTCAACTCAGAATCCAAGACAATTTATTCAGCCAACTTAAAAGAAAGCTCGAATATGAAGTGAGTGTGAGGAAGTCATTCTGCACCCTTAGCCTCAGTATCTTCATCTGTAAAACAAGGCTACCACATTTTGTACTTACTCTCTGGGGCTGCTGTAGGACAAATGTGGTTTCAACCATCTCTTTACAAATAGAACACATTATTAGCCACAGCTTAGGCAGCCAGCTGTTCCTCCTCCCAAATCCAGCTAAACTCGTCCTTTCTAATTCCTATATTTTAAACAATAATTGAAATGTTTTTCATTAAAGAATCTCAAATTTTGCCTGCAGTTCATATGTCAAGGCTGAGGTCCTACGAGTAAATTTCTAACTGGGAGCGAACAGCCTTTCTCTGGCATGTCTATTAGGAATATGACACGTTTGTTGAATATATTTTCCTTTCATATGGCATTTCTGTGTATTTACTTTTTTTGGTCATTTACTATATTTTCGTAAAATTTCTTATTTGGGGGATAGGTTTTTAATCACCTCATTCGGGACTGTCTTGTTTCTCTGTTGGTTAAAGAGACACATTTAAAGAAAGTGGCTGTCACCAAATAATATACATGTGAAAAGATGATTTATTTCTGAATCACTGCGAAAGATCCTTTGGGATTTACTGTTAATCTCAACAAGATTAATGGAATCAGAAGCAATATGCTGGTCACCATGGTTACTTTACAAATGGCAATTCACTCAGATGTTACCAGTACCAGATCATAGTTATTAAAAAATCTGTTATTTGTCATTTAGCTAAAAACAAAAACTAAACCAAAACAATCCTTCCTCTCTCTATATATATATTTATATTTTACATATATTTTATATATAAATAAATATTATATATTTTCTATATAAACATATATAGAGAGAGAGGGTTTTTGTTGTTTTTTGTTTTTATTTTGTATCATGAGACAGAGGGAGATGAAAAGAGTTTTTCATATTTCACTTAAAAATGACTTAACTCTGTACAGAATAAAATAAGTTGGAGAGCTGTAAACAAACAGACAAATTCCTACAATATCTTTATTCCTTTTCTCCTGTTGTGGGTATATCAATAACTTCCTATGAGTTCAAACTATTCTCATAGAAAATGGACTCGTGCTAGTCACAATGTTCTGAAAAACAGTCCACCAAATGTACTCCAATGACCAAAAAAGCAATTGTCTCCTAGGGTCCGATTTGGGCGGTACATGGGAAATATGAGGTATCAGAGAGGATGTGACTTGCTCTTCCCTACCCAGTGAAGCTCAGACAGATCTTAACAGTAGTTCTGTTCTTAATTCTAGAATCTCCTATTTCTCCAGAGGGTCCATTTCCCTTATTCTCTTCAACATTCAGGAGCCTCAGCTTTACAGCATCTCAGTCAACTTCAAATTTGTAAGGATGTTTGCCAACCTGCGACTGCTCATCACATAGGATTGGCCCTTCTGTTACTTTTTCACTAATTTAATCATTTATTTATTTGATTTTTTCTCAACTCTTACAGAGCTTTTAAAAATTACTCCAACTCAAAACAATTCAATCAGAACCTCTAGGGACTTCATCATAGGAATTAAAAAAATGTCTCCAGGTTATTTGTATGTGCGACCAGGGCTGCACACCCCTGGGACTCTCTCCCCACACTTTTCTATTTTAGTTTTTAAATAATCTTTCTCTATTTCCCATCTAACGTCCAAAGTGTTTGCAGGTGGTTTACAAAGATACATACAAATAAAGAAATTTTAAGATGAGAGAGTGGAAGCAAGGGAACAAAAACAGGACCATAATAACCCCAGTGGTTTACATGCGCTGTGAGTGCTAATAGGTGCCTTTAGGAAGTTGAGGAGCTAGGCTTTTTCTGGATACATTAACTCATTTAATAAAAAAGTTAAAAAAGGAAACTTTAAAAAAGTATCCTCAAATAACTGGTCCTCAATATTTGATATCTTTTATTATTTAAGTAAATAGGTTTACCGATTTTGTTAAAATTGCTATAATCTCATTAAAAATCCTAATAATAGCAAAAACTAAAGCAAAAAATAAAAAATTATCAGAAATCTCACTACCCCCAGATAAGCACTACTAAAATGTTGGTGAAATCCTATACTAGATTGTGTTACCACTTCACTGAGTCATCACCTCCTTCCCAGTAGGTGGATTATATTTCCCTGCTCTACTGGCTTTGGACTGAGCCAAGTAACTTGCTTTGGCCAATGGAATATGGTAAGATTTGATGTGAGCCACTGGTGAGCAATAGCCATCAGAGGCATTGTGATTTTCCAACAGCCCTCTTCTGTTCTGTTCTTTTTTTTTTTTTTTTTTTTTTTAAGATTAGCCCTGAGCTAACATCTGCTACCAATCTTCCTCTTGTTGCTGAGGAAGACTGGCCCTGAGCTAACATCCGTGCCCATCTTCCTCTACTTTATATGTGGGATGCCTGCCACAGCATTTCTTGACAAGCAGTGAGTAGGTCCACCCCGGGATGCGAACCAGGGAACCCTGGGCCACCGAAGTGTAACATGCAAACCCAACCACTGCACCACTGGGCCAGCCCCAGCGCTCTTCTGTTCTTGCTCTGCTTCATGGGAAGGACATGTTGTAGGACATGTTGCTGGCAGAGTTCTTCCACGGCCTTTTGTATCCTGATGATGTCCATGGTAGAGGAAGGCAAGTGTTCGCCCCTCAACAGCCTGCAAAGGCCATCTGTTGACCAGCTATTCCTTCCAGTCTGGAGGAGTCACATTTTCCTTTCTGCTCTGACACCAATAGTCAGGATAAGGATACCTCAGAGAGTAACTTAGCTCCTTGACATCGTGGAATAGTTGCTTTGGAGGGTCCTAGTCTGACTCCTTCATTTTGTAGATGACAAAGCTGAGACTCAAGATGTGGAGTGACTTAATGGAGATGACGTAACTACATAGTGGCCAATGTGGATCCACATCCCAAGGCTCCCCATGCCTGTTCTTCCCCAGGGAAATCACTGCATCTGCTTCCAGGGAAAAGAAGTGACTACATTTTACTGAACATGGAACTTGGGAAGAAATTCATATGCTGAATATTTGATTATCTTTACAAAATAAATAATATGTTTCCTAGGGAAACCAAAATGTCCCAAGTTTTCATACATACAGAGTGTCATTAGGCTGTGTGTGGGAATGAGCAGAACTGGACGTGCATGAAGGATCTGTTTGATGTGCCTCTCTGCAGTAAGTCTGTTGGTTGCCGAGAGCCAATATTGAGCATTTATTCCAAGAACTCAAGAAGCAGTCGTTTGATCAGTGGGGTCCTGGAACCACAGTGGACCACATCAGATTCTGCATTTTTAGTCTAAATTCAATCTTAGGCCTGTTTCCATCATGCCTCTCCTATAACTTCTGATCTCATTTTGATCTCACAAAATTTCAAGTTCTGTTTTTTAAAACCATATGTGTGGTGGGAACAATTGGACATCTGTCTTCTTCTATGCAAGAAGGAAAAACAACAACAACCAAGTGGAGCAAGTGTCACCCTCTGAACAACAAAGAGAGAGCCCCCTTCAGTGGGTCCTAGGCTCAAGAATGCCTGGGTTATTCTTCCACAGTGGGGAAGGCCAAAGTCATGTTAACCGAAATATCTTTTTCTCAAACCAGACAAGACTGTGTTGTCCCTGGGGGAATTCATGGTCTTTGACAAGACATCTTGCTTCTTAGGTTATGGCAAGTAATCAGGCTTGCTGAAGGCAAAGCTGAACTTAGAATCTAACATCTGCTCTCCCCTCACTTATATACCAGAACCTTCCCCTTCCCCTCCGTAGCCCCAGTGACTGAGCAGAGGAGAAGCTCCATTCACATTTGGCCAAAGCCTGAACACTGACATTTACAACGCATTAAGATAGGAAGAGGAGGAGGAAACTCCCTCCTCCTGTGGGGAAGGTGGGGTTTCCAAGGAGGAGTGGGGCCACAAGTTTGTGGGACTTTGAAAGTCGGAGCCACAGGAAAAGGAGAAATGGGTATTAAGAGCAGATAAAGATAGGAAAAGGAGAAATGTCCCCGTAGCTCTTTTGAAGCCTAGGACTGTGAAGCCTCCTCTCCAGGCAGGAAAATAAAACTGGATATAGTTATATCCTCTATTCCTCTAACACCAGCCCACTCTTTTGAGATCCAACTGTCAGGAAAAATTGTGAAAGACTTTGAAGCGGGCAAGCAAGATTGCTGGGAGTCCTGCCTAGCATAATTTTCCAGATCATCTCCGCTTTTCATCATCTTTGAGCTATTTTACAGCTCTAACTCTATAGATGGTAGAAGATGAATAATCTTATAAATGAGTTCTTGCCAATAGAAAATAGAAATGCAAGTGAATTCATCTGGCAGAATGCAATTGATTATAGCCCTATGGATATTAACTTATTTTACAACTATTTGTAAATTCCTTTCAGCATTCCTGATTGCCTCTATGTGTGCTCATTGAATATGTCCTTGAAACTGTGGCAACAATGTACTGTTTCCACTACTAGTTGCTGAATTAAATAAAATCTCTGATGTGTTTATTCCATACTTGGGTGAAAGTTGTGATTGTATCTTATTTTACAAAGAAATCAACCATAATAACTTCAGTTAACAGCTGATGGAAGGAAGGCCAGTATTTGGAATGACTAAGCAACCTGTACTCGAGAAAGGGAAGTAACCACGGTGACCACAGCAGACACCCAATCTTCCTGATAGGTTATTAGGTGTAATGACCACAGGAATCAGCACAGGTAGACGCCCACGGAAGGGCAGCAGTGACAAACTCTCCCAGTCACGAGAGTCAGACTGAATGCCTTCAATGCCCCCTAAAGTTAGCAAGGAACACCCTCAGAAACAGTGAAGGCCCTGGCCCTTGCTAACCCACATATGGAGTTACTCTGGTAGGCGTCAGTGTGGTGTAATAAAAAATATATAGTAATAATACATAATGTGTAAGCATAAAACAATAAATAAATAATAAAACAGTAGCTTCATTTATTAAACTCTTACTTTGTGTCAGGTAATACGCTAAGGATTTTACATTTATTGTTACGTCTTTTAATTCCTGCAAGACTATAAGGTAGATACTATTGTTTTTCCCATTTCGCAGATGAAGCAACTGTAAAATGAAGACTTATTGAGGGTAAGTTACCTGAAACACTCAGCTAACATAATGCAGTTGAAATGGGAACCTTTCCATTGGAGTGTAGCAGTTCGAAGTACTGGGTTCTAGTTTTTATACCTAATTCAGACACCAAAACTATTCTCTCAGCTTCCTTGAATCTCTGCCTCTTCTTTAAGAGAGGAGAACAAAGCCTACTAATATTTTTATCAGATTTTCATGAGGATCAATGAGAAAATGCCCTTGAAAGAGTTTTAAAAACCACTGGGTGCTATATGAACGGAGGGTATTATTATTACTGGCAAAATGATATCATTAATTATCCACATGGCATTGATGCATTATCTTAAGATCATTCTCTAAACAATCCTCATTGTGATTTTCTTTGCTGTTTTGTAACCTCTAATTAGCAAAGGTTAACGTGGGAGAAAAACAAAAACAAAAAGAAAGTACTAACCGATTCTATTTCAGCCTCACAAACGCTTCGTCAGGAGTTATGCAAGGAGCTGGGGGCACAGCAATAACGAAGATGTGGCCTCTGCTCTCAGGAAGCTGGGTCTGGCTTCCCGCTGTGGTCTTGCAATTACACTCAAATCAGCAGGTGTTTATTAAATAACCACCATGCAAAATACACTAGTGTCTATACCACAGGGTGCTGCTTTTCAAACCTTAGCAGGCATCAGAATCACCTGGAAGGTTTGCTAAACCTTCTGAGTTCCACCCCTAGGTGTTCTGATTTAGGAGGTCTGAGATGGGCCCGAGACTCTGCCTTTCTAACAAGCGCCCAGGTGATGCTGATGCTGCTGGTTTTCAGACCACGCTTTCAGTAGCACTGTAATGAGGGATAGAAATAAGTAGGATTTGGCGCCTGTCCTCAGGCTGCTACATTCACTAGAGAGAAAAAGTCTGGTTTGAAAAGTTAATGATAAAATGGGCAGGGTAAGTGGGGGCCCTTGCGGTCGGAAGCTTGTGGCTATTGTTCCAGCAGCATGGGGGGTGATGGAATGGGGCAGGGATGAAGAGCAGAGACTGGACCTCTGGGAAGTAGAGGGAGTGTGGCAGGTCCAGGATAGGGACCAGCAGATTGGGCTTTCATAAGGGTGATCATGGGTCTTTAAGTATTCATGAGTCTAAGATTTAATCTTCATGTCAGAGAAATGCATAGAGTGAAGTGGAGGATCATGGTGCTAGAATGGGGTTTGGGTCTCTGAGCTGAAGAGCTGGAGGAGGCTTTCCGAGGGAGGCCAAGGAGCTAAGTAAGGTTGGTTGGGGGCACCATGTCTGGCGATGGTGGTGGGAATGTGTAGGGCAGTGGAGGGAGGATGGTCTGGGGATTTGCCCCTAAGCCCACCATCAGTGGTTTATTTTTGTGAGTTCAGCTCAGACTGCCCTCCTGTACAGTGAGAGAAAAGAGGGTGTTGCAGGTAAGGGGCCGCCCACATAGCTTTGTGTCTTGGGGAAAGGGGAGGGGAGTGAGGAGGAAAGAAAATGATAAGCATGGAGGCAAAGAAAGAACATCTTCAGGGTCAAGCAATGGATTTAATTGGGAGCTGTTGTCCCTTCACTAGGCCTTGGGTTCTGGCAAAACAGATTTGGAAAAGCCAGGAACTGTCTGCTTCTTTCCACACGACATTTGTCTTTTTAACCCTCCCATTCAATGTTGCTGTAACGTTGTTCTATTGTTTGCCACAAAAATCACTGTAAAATCACCTCTCTTTCTCTCTCACCCTTAAAATTACAGTGTTTTTCAGATGAACCAGAGCAAAGAGGTTTCATCATTGTAGAGAACTCTGACCTCAGAAAACTGGAAAATACGAAAAGGCTGAGCTCCACAGTGGCCATTCGCTCCAGGTTGCAGAGAGTAATTGCTTTTCAGTGTTTCAGATCCCACGTCAAACAGCGCATGGTGTAAGGGGTCCTGCTGCAGGCTTTGCACACAACCTGCGGCTCTTTTGCAGATCCCCTTTGTAGTGCAATGGAGAAGTGGTTCACTGAAGCCGTGCTCAGCTCAGACGCTCCGATTAAGTCTGGGTCTCATCGTCCTCTGTATAATCAGAATGATCTATGTTCCCACAATATCCCTTGGAGGCACATGAGGCCATGATGGCACCATTTTAGTGCCAGTGACTTCTAGAAGTTCAGCATTCAAACAAGTGAGGAGAGCAAGCTACCCTTGATATGTGAGAGCAATACATCAGCTCAAAGAAGATGCATCTCCTTCTAAGATGCCTGTTTACATACATTCTTGAAATACACATCTGCCATTCTATTCCTGCTTTAGAAGAAATTGGCCAGTATCACCATGCTTCTTAAGGGATCATATTAACTAGTAATCTCAAATCAAAACATCTCAAAGTAAAACAAAATAACAAATTAACCCTAAGAAAATACAGGCATACACACAAAGCACCCAGGCACCCAGAGGACTTTTGTATCAATTGAAGCACGGTTTCTTGACTGGTACTTTCTAGATGTGTCAGTCATTTGTCTATTTGTTCTCCTATATTTTTTGTGCCCTTTCCATGCTGCGCTCTGTATGGCAGAGGCTGACCCCTGCGCTGCACGTTTCCCAGGCTGCCGTCGCTCATGGACTTCAGGAACATCACCTTAAACCGGAGCAGTTGTTAATCTCTGAGTTGTCTCCGTGCCCCTAGTTATCTGAGATTAGATTCTCTCTATTGAGCAACCTGGCCAAGGTCTGTTTTCTGGGCTGGATCCTTACTGATACACTAGGTTAACATTTGAATAGGTTTTCGTTCAGGAAATAAAACAGGACACTATTTTGTAGCTCAAAAATCTAAGCTGCTTTATTTCACTAACTATTATGGAGGCTTCATTGCCCTGAAGCAATTTGAAATGAAAGAAAAGTAAATAATAAAGTTAATGTAACTAAATTTTCTCCTATCATGATTTATCAACTCCAGACAAATTTAGCTAACCGGATATATGTTGTCAGCTGTGAGAACACTGAAGGCTACGTACTAGCTTTTAGTTACTCTGGAGTGGGCACTATCCAATAAAATAAATGAAAAAAGAAGAGAAAAATAAAATTATCTATAAGGGGAAATGAACAATAGCAAATGTAGAAAAATACAGGCTATGTTAAGCAAAAGCAATTTCGTCAAAATTCTAAAACCCTAGTGTTTACTGAACTATTTGAAATAACTTTAGCTAGCTTCAGGCACAACAAACGAATTGTAAAATGACGAAGCATGATACAGCACTTGCTGAGAATTTGACATCCTGGTGAATGGAGGAAAGTGGCAGAAAGAGTACATATTCTTGCCTGACTCCAAAGGAGAAAACCAAGAGCTCAAAGATGAAATTAAAGACAAGGAAATTGGATCTTTGTCTCAGGAAATAAAAACTAACATTTTCAATCAGATTATTGAAGTATTCTTCCCCTCTTCTCTCATATCTTAGGTTGATCTGGTAAGTAAACCCACGTGGCCAATCTTAGGCTGATAGGTAGCTAGACTAAGCGGCCCAAAAGTTCTTTTCAGTTTTTCATTTCTTTGACTTGTAACACAAGTAATTTATAATGAGATCAATAATAGAATTACTTTGAAGAGATGTTACTCATATTTAATTTGTATTTGATTCAGACTTAAACCTAATCATTTTTCAAAACTGTTTGTTCACTGAATTATTTTCTTCTACTTGGTGGATACCCTTTCTATTTGTTCACTGTGGTATGCTTTTATTTGGAACATTATGATATTTAAAAACACGTCTAGCCATAACCACAGGGGGTACTATAATTTCCCTTAGTGTTAGCAACATAATTAACTCTCCTGCTCTCTGGATTAAGCGTTGCAGCAACTGGGTTCATAAAAATTTTTATTTATGGAGCAAACACCTGCAGTGCCATCTTTAATTCCATGTCCCATATTTGGGGGTCCTGGCTTTCCTCTACACACTATGCGCTTGCTTTACTATGAAAAGATAATGTTACTAGCTTTTCTAGCAAAAGACATTCCAGCATAAGGAACAGTAAGGGCGAAAGTCCAGCAAAGTGAAAGTATGTGATGTGCCCAGGGAATGTTAATACTCAGCGTAGTGGGAACACTGTGCATGAATGGAAGAGAATACGCTTTTGAGTTTGAAATACTTTATTTTAACTCAAAATTGTTTCTTTTCAGATAAAAATAGAAGGACATCTCTTGAGAACTATGGCTCTTTCACAAGAAAAGGTACTTTTGACTTCAAAACACTACTAAAGAATTTGTGCCTGAGGCCTCCTTGGAAGCAGACTTTTGATAAAAGAAAAAGTAGTTTCTAGTTTTGAAAGCTTTTTTTCAGAAAAAATTGTAGTAGAAACACATATTTTTATTTTTTTATTGAAATAATATTAGTTTATAACACTATAAATTTCAGGTGTACATCATTATATTTCCATTTCTGTGTAGACTACATCACGTTCATCACCAAAAGACTAATTATCATCCATCACTGTACACATGCCCTTTTACTCTTTTTGCCCTCCAACCTCCTCCTTTCCCCTCTGGTAACCACCAATCTAATCTCTATATCTATGTGTTTGTTTGTTGTCTTTATCTTCCACTTATGAGTGAAATCATATGGTATTTGGCTTTCTCCATCAGACTTGTTTCATTGTAGCATTATTCACAATAGCCAAGACTTGGAAACAACCCAAGTGCCCATCAATAGATGAATGGATAAAGAAGATGTGTGGTGGATATACATATATACACACGTATATATATTTTACAAATTTTACATATATATTTACATATATATTACATATGTATGTAAATATATATACATATATATTTACAATAGAATATCACTCAGCCATAAAAAAAGATGAAACACAAATTTAAAAATTAGAAATTTATGATTCTTGAATCTTTGCATTTTTCAAAGTTACCATTGGTAGGGATAAGCAATATAAGAATTCCAGACACTATAGGAAACTCCCCAAATTCATATTTGTCCCAAAGTGAATTTGAAACTTGAAAATGAATATTGGTTTATGGCTGTGAGCTCTCTGGGAGGAGAGAGATAACCATCAGTCAGAAAGGTCCTATTTTCCACCTGTAGAGACCATCCAGATGTCATCCTTTTAGCCTGATATGCTGTCTTAAAAAGTATATCATACCACAGAAAGCAACAAGCAGAAAGTATCTAGAGGCTTCACGTTCCTATTATCCATGGAAATTTGAGATACAAATCAAAGCAATCCTTTCTAAAAGAAAAATGTCCACTCTTAACAGCCAAGCACTTATTCCCTTAATTTTCCCATTCTGCAGAAGAAGAGAGATGCTGACATCACTACCAGGCCATTCTGGTTAGTTGGAAAATGCCACTATTCAATCTTGCTAAGTCATCAATACACTTCCCATTTCTCTTCTCTGTTGATGCCTCTTTACCCCACCACCCACCTGCCATTGATACTGTCACATGAGGCGGTTGATTTCTGCCCAATGAGTCCATTGAGATGGAAGTCTTGGTTTATTTCAATGGGCATGGGTCAAAGGTACCAGTATCCATTTTGGCCACACTCTTCTGTTTGAAAAACATAAGCAATTAGTTTCCATCCAATAATTCTAACATGGTGGTTCTTGACTGGGGGTGATTTTGTCCCCCAGGTGACATTTGGCATTGTCTGGAGATATTTTTGTTATGACTGGGGAAGATGGTGCCACCGGCATTTAATAGATAGAGGCCCGAGATGCTGCTAAACATCCTTCAATGCATAGGACATCTACCCCCCAACAAAGAATTGTCTGACCTAAATCATCAATAGCACCACAGCTGAGAGACTCTGTTTTAACAGACCAATGGATTTACTTTCTTAAATAATCATTTTTCCAGGGAGCTTCTGCTTTACCTTGGTATAAAGTTGGAGTAGTAGAGTTTGATTAGTTCAAATGAACTCAGGTAGCTACTCAGGTTGCTTTGAAGAAGCACAAAGCAACAAGCAACACCTGAACACTTGAGCTATCCTTTATTGGCAAAGGGAAAAAGACATTCAAAATGCCATAGAGAACAGACTTTTTGAAAAAGTAGGGTAATTCTTTTTGAGGGGGTGGCATGTTTCAGGTTCAACAATAACCTGCTAGGCCTGTTTTCCTGGGGCCACACAGTCTGTGCCCAGGTAGACTAGGTTTAAACTTTCCAATCTCCTTCCTGTGGTTTACCAGAGTTTTCAATATCCTTCTATCACTAAATGTAACCCTGATAATCAGAATTTCATTCAGTCCCTTTATTCTCCTCTCTCCTTAAAACTGAGGCATTCTTTGCCTGTATTATTTCTCCTCACAATAATCACAATAGCTAGCATTTATCGAGCACTTACTGTGTACTAGGAGCTTTTGAAAGGATTTTACGTTTGGTCTCATTTAATACTCAAAACAACCCCATAAGATGGGATTAATGTTATCCCCATTTTTACACTTGAGTAAAATGAGGCAGAGGGGGTTTAAGTACCTTGCCTAGAATTGCACAGCTAATAAGGAGAGACGGCGGGTACAAACCTAGAGCTCGGCTCCACAGTTGGCACCCTTCACTTCTGTGCTAACGTTCAGGCCAGAGGATTAGACATTCTCTCTCTCACCTCTGAAATGTTTTCCCTCCTTCCCTTGCAATATGTCTATTGGATATAGATCCATCCACAATCAGGTTGCTTAAAATGACAGGAAAAAATATCTAGGGGGCCAGATAATCTATTTAATAGAAATTCAAGCACTTATATGTTTGAAATTAAATTTAAAAAGTTAGGACTCTGATTGTATGTGGACTTCATATTTAGCTAGCCCCCCTACCACGCTCTCCTCCACACTCTCCCAGCACTCTTTAGTAGGGCTCCACATCTGCCATCCTCACCTTCACCTACTGGGGCTGAGCATTCACATTAGTTCTCACGAGTTATTCACACTTCCCCAAACAAGCCCAACACATCATCTGGGCACATTTTTCTATGTGCCTGGAATATCACCTCTTTC
This sequence comes from Equus caballus, assembly GCF_041296265.1. NCBI lineage: Eukaryota > Metazoa > Chordata > Mammalia > Perissodactyla > Equidae > Equus > Equus caballus. Next base: position 28,904,532 of record NC_091704.1, read on the forward strand.
CTTTCTTTACAAAAAGTCTGTCCATCTTTCAACTCTCAGCTCAAGCTCCACCTCCTTCAAGTGATATTTCCTGTCCTCTTGGTTCTTATAGTACTTGCTATCTATACTGCTCATTTGGCTCTTAATTCTATAGAGTATAAATTTATATTGTTACAAAAGTATTGCACATGAGCATTGCTTTTCTTTTCTTCTGAGTTATGGAGTTGAAAATAAGGAGAGTATCTTAGGCTTTCTTGCGTTCTCCAAAGTATTCAACATTGCCCAGTAAATATTTAGTAAATGATTGAATAAATGACTGAGTGAATGAGTAGACTGGTGAAAATGGACAACTCTAGTTCTGAAACTGAATCTAGATAATCTAGTTATCTAGATAAATTAAAATCTGATACATTAAAAAATACCTTTATCCCTTCCCAATTCTGCCTTTTTTGTTTTGCTATTGCAATCTCTGGTTTATACAAGTAACATGGAACATCCAGTATAGGTCAACAGATGTTGAGATGAAAAATAAAGAAACGACCAAACAAAAACATTATCTTTAGACCTTTATTAGCACCAAAATGTGATAAAAATCTATTTCAATTTTTCTTTTGGTAGAGGAATCAAAAATTGTACATCATAGGTGTCCTTTTTAGTACCTTCTGCCAGAAGGGAATGTTAATTTAGTTTATCACTTATGTGTGAACACTGCTCCGAAGAAATGAAGCTGTCATTTTACTAGTACGTGCAGCAAACACACCCACCCCCCGGCGCTGTGTACAGTGATTTTTTTTTCCTTTGGTATTCAGGCCAAACCAGCTTTAGGTTAACATTCTTTCCTAATTTTTCCTTTATTGCAAATAAAGTGCTAAAGATGGGCTAGCAATGGTGCCAAATAGGACAAAAACCTCTCTAAGGATAAGAAAGCAACTGTGAAGCCATGAGATTTCATGTGCAGCCCAGAGTCACTGGCTCAAACTCCTTCCCTGGTTAGGAGTTTGCCTGGGGAGGAAGAAATCTGGATGGAACAGGAGCAATCCTCAGGGTTCTGCAAGACCAGAGACCTGGGGAGGCAACAGGAACGTAAGGCACACAAGAAAGGACAAATTCTGATTTAAAACTCCGATTAAATCCATGGTGCTCTTGGCACTTGAATGCAGAAGGAGACAAGGAAAATGGCTGGTCAATTGCTTTCTACCAGCCGTCCTAGAAATGAAAGGAAAAATATTGGTTGTCTTAAGATGTGTCACCAATAATTTCTATTGAAGAAATCCACTGTCAGATAACTGGATTTAGAGAAAGAACAATTAGCTAGAGATCCTGACAGTTTATAAGAATTTCATATTTTCACGAAGCCCTGAGAACAGGCTGAATTCCTTTAAAGCTCATTGTTCTGGATGCCTTTATCTTCCTGGTCCCCTAGTGACTTTGTATCAAAGATTTACTCTTTTCAACCTGACTGCATGATAAATCACCCCACCTGACACTGTGCAGCAGCTATGACACTAACAAAATTCTGGATCATTTGCAGAAGGCAAGCTGGTCATGAGAAAATGGGCTGACATCGCCCATCAGAATCTGCTCTTATTTTTACAGATAGAGAAATGGTTTTGTAAGAAAATTAGTTTCCTTCTGAGAGTGAACAGCACAGGCTTATCTGGTAAGTGTTGTGTACCTCAGTGGCAGTACATTGATTCTAGGATACCAAAAGCCACCTTTCACTCTCGACAGTTTGTGAAATAAAAATGAAAAGGCATTTATGACATCATCAGAGAAAACCAAAACCCTAAACCCTCAGCCTAATGCAGCAAACTTGTTTTACTTCACTAACAACTTCTCCCAGAAATGGAGCTTGCCTGCCTATTGCTTCTGGCATTAGAAGCCCAGTTAAATACTAAGAGGTGAGTGAGGACAAAAGTGCCACCCGGTAACTGGTATACTCTGAGCAGACAGTTAATAAAAGAAAAATGTATATTAGAGAGTTGACACTTCAACATGGTAGAAACACTTTGTCACAGTACTTGATTAAATTGACAGAAGAATCTATTTGAATTTTTCTGGGAGAGCTCAGTTATATATTACCACAATTCTCTTAGAAACAGGTCTTGGTCATGGAGAATAAGAGTCTTAATAGATTGCCACATGTCACTTCCAAACCAGTTTTCTTCTTTCTGGGACATGGCCACCAGTTAGAGACACCGTTTTCCAGCCTCCTCATGGCTAGATATGGCTATATGATTGTGATGGTTAATTTTATATGGCAACTTGACTGGGTGAAAGGATGCACAGATAGCTGATTAAATATTGTTTCTGGGTGTCTCTGGAAGAGATTAGCATTTGAACTGTGGGTGAGTAAGGCAGATAGCCCTCCCCAATGTGCATGGGCATCATCCAATATGTTGAGGGCCAGAATAGAACACAAGGGCAGAGGAAGGTGAATTTGTTGTTTGCCTGACTGCTGAATTGGGACCTTGATCTTCTGCCCTCGGTGCTCCTGGTTCTCAGGGCTTCAGACTCAGCCTTCAGCTACACCATCAGCTCTCTGACTCTCAGGCTTTCAAACTCTACCACTGGCTTTTCTGAATCTCCAGATTGCAGATGGCAGATAGTGGGAATTCTCAGTCTCCATAATTGTGTGAATGGATTCCTTACAGTGAATTTCTTTTATCTATATCCTATTGGTTCTGTTTCTCTGGAGAACCCTAGTACAATGACTAAGCTCTGGGCAATGGAATGAGAGGAGAACGGCTGCAAGTTTTGTCTTGCTCCCTCAAAAGAGAAGTGCTTGCCCTAGACGATCTCGTGTGCCCTATTTTGTATGAAAGTGGCTGAGCCTGTGACCCAGCTTCCACCATGCAGATGAGGTTAATGCCTAGTGAAGGTTGTGGCAGTCAGTTGGAAGGACTCTGTGTACCTGAATAACCTTGTGGAACACAGCTGTCCTTTCAGCTTAGTCTAGTCGTGCTATTAAATGAGACAGAAAGCAGCATCTTGTGTCACTTAACCTTATGTGTTAGGGGCCTTTTGTCACAGCAGCTTAGCCTTTATATTACCTAATAGAGGATTTTTTGTCTAAACCTGTGTAAATTCAGTACACACTCTCACGTACCCATCTACTGCTGGATTCCTCTCCCGCATCCCAATCCCTTTGTGCAGATTCTTAGCCCATCACAGAAAGCTGGAAAATACTTTTCAGGGCCTGTCTTTCAGCAGCTGATGAAATCAAATCATTAATTAGTTACTTAATTCTAAGAACAGTTGCAGCTTCTAAAACCTACCAGTCTAGTTATAATCTTTCCCTATGTCAGCAGCAATGGCCATCAGGTATGAGCTGACATTTCTTCCTGCAAACTCTGCACGTAAGGTTTCTGCATGATTTCTCTGTCCTTTGGGAGTGTGCACATGCCACCATTGCACTACAAATGCATTTTCTCATAAGTACAAACACTAAAGAAACCTGGCAGAGTGCCTATTTGTTATCCTTTTGAATCTGGAACTAATGTATACTGGTGCATTAGTAAGGAATATGGGTTCCGTTACAAACAAGAAAAAGAAGCTCTCTAATTCTCAATACTTGTTTTCCAGCTTCACTAAAGTATAGTTGACAATTAAAGATTGTATATATTTTTAAGTTGTACAACTTGATGATTTGATGTACATATACATTATGAAATAGTCACCATAATCAAGCTAATTAACATATCCATCACCTCACATAGTTACCATTTTCTTTCTTTGTTTTTTGTGGTCAGAACAGTTAGGATCTAGCCTCTTAGCAAATTTCAAGTATACAACAATGTCTATTCAGGTCCTTTGTCCATTTTTTAACTGGGTTATATTGAGGGTGAAAGGAGTTTGTGAGTATGGATAAAAGTCAGATTGATGTAGTAAAACTAAATGTAGTTTTTTAACTTTCAAATACACTATTTTCATGCCTTGGGTTTAAAAAATCTTCCAAACTTATATTTCTCTTAGCTATATAATTCTACTGATTCACAGAGAAAAAATTTTGTCTAATGCTTCACTCAAAAGGAACAATACATGTCAATGGTAAATTTTCACACATTCTATATTAATGCAGTTTGGATGCTGATTTTATGAAGAATTTTAAAAAAGGCAGCTCCGCATTCTTTTTGCTGTGGCATGATTTCAGTAACAGTCACTAAGTAGGGGAAAGCTGGAAAGTCAGAAGCTTGGAGGCTATGAAACTTTTCAAGATTCACTTGAGGAGCAAATTCTTTATATCCTCAGCCATCTTTGCTGACTTCCAGCAAAGTGGTCCCCAGCAAAGTTGTTACGTTGCACCATTTTAAGAGCTCATCTTTGGGCAAAGCAATGGAAGTCCCATGATCTGCCAGTCTTATTACATCTCCAGACGGTTGACCCCTGGCTAGAAAATAGAAGATCCCCTTTCTGGTATTGGGATATTAATTTCAAATTTCACAATAATCCATAATATAAGTATGAGATGATGCCATGCTGTAGCACAATGAGAAAGAACATCAGGATTTCAAATTCCAAAATCCTCACTAAAGAACCCAGTTTTTAGGATTGGCTGGCCTCTGAGGTTCCCATTGGTTCTCTTGTCAGACTGGCATCTACAAAACCTATGGTCTCATGCTCCACCCTGCAACATGTCAGCACTTTCACAGATTACACATGATGAAATTCTACTTGTTGCTCTAATTCCTCGTCCCATTTTTCACCATTTCATGCAATCTTGGCCTTGCCCAGGTCTGTAGAGCTGATCCTTGGAACTCTAATTAAGACCTCTGGTCCTAGCCTTGCTGTGTCTTATTTCAAGCATATGCTTGTATATTTCTCTGCTAGAAATCCTCTAGAGTCCGAGAGAGAGAAAGCACCCCAGCATAAAAGTAGTGAGAGCTCTGGAGAGAAGAGAGACCAACGGCCAAATTCCTCATGGGGATGTCATAGTCCCAAGCGTCTGTCAGAGGCTTTTGCAGCCCTGTGGATATTCTGCTGTCTGGACCCTCAGGAATACACCCAGGGCAAATGTATTTATACTGCTAAATACATTAACTGTGAGAAAAACAGCAACCATTCCAGCTGGGAAGGAAGTGACTCTGAATTCATGTGGTAAACCTACATTTTCCCTAGGAATGACTGGAAAGGGCCTGAAACAGTATTTAGTTGCATTTAGTTACATAAGAGGATGAAGGGATTTATCAAAGGTCACTCAGAGCAATGCTAGTAGGTAGGAATCTAGTCTCTGACGTTCTCTTTATTTTTCTCTTTTCCTCAAACTAGCTAAAGAATCCCATTCAGAAAAAAGTGTGAAAGGTTTCCCACAAAATGTGATTTTCCCTGCCCCTACCCCTCCACGTGAGACCGCTGAGACACAGCACAGGGCCGTGTCCCCTGCTGCCTTCTCCACAGGAGGCACTGAAGCACAGCTCTTTCCTTATACAAAGACACAGCAGGGATTTACTTAAACACTAAAAAACAGCCATCTTCAGAGGTGGAGGACATAAGCATTTCCTAGTGGGAGGGAAGTACTAGCCTCTAGAATTAACAGCTTAAACCCATATTATATTTTCCTGCTCCATAAAGAACAAAATTGCTAATGACACCACTAACCTACTGTGAGCTTTTCCCTTCTGTCTGCACAAAACACTTTCTAAAAAAAGATCTGGCTCTTGTCAGCAATTCACAAAATCCAAAAACTAAATGTAGGGTAAAAGCAGAGGGCACCTATACAAGGGAGAAGTGGGGCTGCTGCCCACAAAGCACCAACAGATGCATTTCCTTTGTGCGTAGTTATATTGACTGAAGACATTTCATGGGGATTTACTCACATGCCATAAGAATATGTCGTTATGTAGCCACATAAGGTGTTAAAAGAAAATTTAAGCTTCCAAACACCACTCACTGGGGAGTCTTAGCAGATTTATCTAAATTCACGGACATGGAGCAGGCATTACGTGCGATGAATACTTTCAAATTCGACTGACTACATTATTACATGATTAATCACCTCATATACACCAGATCTAATAGATCATTGTTTTCATAAATAGCTGATAAACTCTTTGAAGAGGGCCAGTGGGTTTGAAGAAATGCCCTTTCCCGTACCCTTACTTTGTTGGGGTGCTATCAGTGTAAAATAAGCCACAATAACTCTGCGTTATGTTGCCTTCTGTTAGAGCTGTCTTCAAAGTTATCTTCTATTGCCTGCTAGGTTCTATGTCTTGAGATGATGAAAAGTCGGGATTAATTTAGAGCCCAGCATTCCACAAGCATTTGCATTGGGCCTTAATAACTGACATTAAATGAATTCAGTGTCAGCTCCAGCATGTACTAACTGGGTGACCTCAACCTCTGTTTCCATTTTTTAAAAAGTGAGATCAATAATACTACTGTTTTTACTTTCTACTCTTTATTTTAAAAAAGTTCAAGCCTACAGACAAGTAGAAGTCAAATGTCTAGATCTGAACTAAGTTCATCAGTTGTTGCCATTTTGCCACATTTGCTTTCTCTCTCTTCATGTAACATTTTGTGGTGGTTGTTGAACTACTTGAGAGTAAGTTGCAAAGTCAATAACACTTAAATACTTCACAGATTTCTCCTAAGAGTAGAAGACAGTCTCTTCCACAAGCACAGTTCCATTAAATCAACCAGGAAATCTGACCCAATACCATCATGCTATCTAATATGCAGCCCATATTCAAATTTCCCCAATTATCCCAGTAATATCTTTCTCCCTGAATTTTTTCTCATCCAGGATCCAAAAAGATCACACATTAAATTTAACTGCCATGTCTTTAATATATTTTAGTTTAGATCACTCTCCCTAATTTTTTTGTTTTTCATGATGTTGACATTTTTAGAGTCCAGGCCATTTGCAGCCAGATGTAGAATATCACTAAATTTGAATATGTCTGTCTCCTCATAACTAGATTCAGGTTAAACATTTCAATGAGAATACTATGTGTATAATACTGAGTACGTCCTATCACACACCACCACAACACACATAATGTCAGTTTGCCTCAGTAATGGTGACATTAACTTTGCACACTTGGTTAATGTATTTTCAGCCAGATATTTCTGTTGTAAAGATAACTTTCCCTTTGTAATTAATAACTAACCTGTAGAATGTTGCTTTGAAACTGTGTGAATATTCTATCCTCTTAACAACCTTTTATCTAATATGTTTTAACATCCATTGATGACCTTTGCTTGAATCAGTTACTACATTCGTGGTCAAAAAATTATGATTTTCCAATTCTATTTTTCCTTTTCCCTGTATTAACTGACATTCTTCTGTGAAGAAGAGCCGCCTCCCACCTCTTTTGAGAATGAAGTATAAATGATTGCTTTTTAAGTTTAATGCGTTATAATCTAATAATAGTTAAAGAGTTTTTATGAGGATTAGAACAAGTGTATCTAAAACTCTTGGCACGTGCCTGAGCCATAGTGGGCTTAGACAAGTGGTGGCTATCATTTATAATGATAATTATTAATTTATTCTAGGTGCAAAATCTAATATGTCAATTTGACATCGTAGTAGAATGCAAACTAGTCATTAAATCTTACCTTGTCCATGAGAGAAATGATTTGAGGCTACCTGATCGAAGAATTTCCAGAAGCCCTCCAGGCCTGTGGTTAAAAGATTTCTCTCTTTCTTGTAGATCTGAATGGTACCTCCAGACTGGCCGGACAGTTCACAGCTGCTCCTGTTCCAGTCACATCTCTCTTCTTCCATCTCAAGACCCACTGCATGAATTCCTCCCTCTCTGGTCCCTGCTACAGGCCCAGCACTCTCCGCTGACCTGACAATGTATTCTCTACTTCTATGGAGGAAGGGGGAAGCTTCCTCCTTTCAAATGGGAGACAGTTCCAGTGTGCTGAGAAGCCGTTATCTGAAGAAGCAGTCTTGAGGCAGAAGGATAACTGGGAAGTGGAGGCAGCAGCAGCAGATAATGAGTTGCTTGCTCCTTTTGATCTTCTAGAGAGTCTCACACCCTTGGTGCCAAATTCCCTCAATGCCAGTAAGTTGGTAAAGTCCTTAGGGAAGCACGTTAACTCTCTTAGGGAATTAAAAGATAGTTATGTATCTTAGAGACAGGATTTGGGAGCAAGACTTAATGTCTTTCTAAGTACATAATCACTAGTGGCCCTGAGGTTTGGGGGAAGGGTTTATCTTGAATTCCTTACTGAACTTGGCAAACAATCATTAACGAGATTATTAGCTAAATACAAAACTACTTCTCTCAACCCTATACATGCATTTTGGATATATGAGGTTTTGTGTGCATTTAGTGGATTAAGGTTGAGAAATAGAAATGATTTTATTGAAAAACTCCTATGCACCTCTTCCTTTCCCATCTATTCTATGCCTAACTCTGCCTTGCTCTGTACACAGGAAGGCTAACGCCTGTGAACTATATCATCTGGGCTTCCTTCCCACGAGGCTTCCAATTGGATTTGTCAACGGGAGGCTTCAGCAGGAGCTGGCAGGAGGAGAAAGACGCCACACCTTCCCAGCTTCTTTGGCAGTAGCTAGGTCTTTTCATACTATAGTTCTTACAGGCTTCTCCTCCATAGCTTCTGCTCTCACTGGAGAATAGTTAATACTTTGTCTCCAGTGCTTTCAGCTCTAAGGCTAGTAATGGTTTTCTGCAGTGACAGTCTCCAGGTGCCTCAACATCCCATTTTCTTATCCCTGCCAACACCCTTGTAAATGATCTCTTCACAAGTTTGCTTTTTCTTTGAACCATCTGAGATGGATTCTGTTTCCTGGCAGGACCTTGCTACATCTGTTATCTGCCAGGTCCTGTACTAAATGATTATTCACTTACCCCTCTCAACCATCCTGTGCAGTGGAAATATAACCACCATGTTTTGGCTGGGTTAATTGACACTCAGAGTCATGCCAAGAGTCATACATCTACTGAGTGATGGAGCCAAGCCTGAGTTAGCATTTTTCCAATACTACATACAGTGTTTCTATAATCCACTTAGTACCTTCTTCAAAGATGGTCCAGAAAGTTTTTAATTACCTAGGTGAGGAGTTGCCTAAAGGCATTAGTGCCACTTGGAGGAAATACCAAGAACTAATAGGGAAGGCTTTGGAGTTGCTGGTCCCTGTTAGATTTTTATTTCTCTCCTTCCAACCACTTGACCTCAAATTCATAGGAAAGGTCATCTTCTGGGCAAACCCATTACATAAGTGACCCTTATTGGTGGGGATGCAGCTCTGAGAGGAGTAATTTTACTGGAGCTAGTAATTTGCAGTTGTCCTAGGACTTGCAATGACAAGGTGGTCAAACATCTGGCAGACTGAACTGACATGCTGTTAAGCTTAACCAGGGTTTGCTCCAGTTGTAAGATTCCCCCATCTCCATAAACTTCCTCTTCTTTTTCTCTTCCTTCTCTTTCCCCCTTTTTTTTTCTCTTTCTCTATATCTTATGCTCACACTTCTGTCCCACTTCCTATCTTTCTTTCTATCACTGCTGCAGCACTTTTCTTCTGAGCCACCTCAGTTCCTGGTGAGTGTGTGGTTCTTCAATGACAAGCTCCATTAGCAGAGAGTGGGAGGCCTGAGATAGAAGAAGCCCCACCTGTCTTCTCTCCTCCTGAGTCCTTTCTCTAAACTCTCACTTTCTCAATAATTTTCACAAGGCACTTTTGACCTTTGATCCTAAATGAAGTTCACAACATTTTTAGTGCCCCTGTTTTAAGTTAAGAAATTACAGTTAGGAAAATTTCTGGTTGAAAACTATCCAGCAGACCAGGGTAGGTAGGTTGGGTGTGGTTTCCCGAGACCTGAGTTCTGAGGGGACAAAACCCGGGTGATGTAAGCAGCACAGGGTTGGGGAGTTCCTTCATGTCCTCAACACTGAGCTGTCTTCCAGAGTAGGGCACCCAAGTACAAGCCTTTTCCACGCATGGTCAGGCTCACCTGAGTGCTTGTTAAAAATGCAGATTCCTGGGCTCTCTCAGACCTGCTGAAGGGGGATCTTTGGGGAAGAAGTCAGCATCCTAAACAAGTTCTGAGAGGAGAGTATTATGCACACCAAAGTACAAGAACCACCAGCAGACAAATCTAGGCTGTTGAGCCTGCATATCTGGAGTTTAATTTCAGCTTTGTAATTCACTAGCTGAATAATTCCAGGAAATTACTGAACTTCTCTGAGCCTTACTTCCCTCATCTGGGGGAGAATATTTCTTTTGGAGACATATTATAAAAATTAAAGCATCATTTAGTTCTTTGTCTGGAATACTTTAACACTCAATAAATGGTCACTTTTAATAAATAATTAAAACTGATGATATTCTTATATGAAAAAATTGATCTGTTAACATTCACATTGACTAGCATTCAATATTTAGTAAACACACAGACAACAAAAGAATGATTTTTAAAAGCATAACCGATTAGACCATCTGGACTACAACAAGTTGGTTCACGCCTATATGAGTAGAGAAGCTGTTAGAAGTAGACTATATTGCATTTTCCTGTTGCATACAATCTTGCAGCTGGAAAAACCAAGGAAGAAGTTATCATGCTTCCAGGAAGCTTCCGTGTTTTATTGTATTTTGCCTGTTTTTATTTCTCTCTTTCCCTTGCAATTATAAATTTTGTCTGAAGGACCAAAACAAGGGTATTATTTAAGTAGAGGAAACAGTTTTATACATTTCTGAGGGAGACTGCAGTAATAAATTGTATATGAGAATGTGAAAAACACTGATTTTCACTGCATCTGATGGTATGGAAAGTTCTTTAGCGATCTGCTATAAGAACAGAAGGTCATACATTTTAATCTACATCCTGCTGAGAAACTTGAAGCTGATTTATGACCTTTCAAAGCTGCAACTTTGCATTCTGCATGCACAATTGTGAGATTCCATGGTTTGGGGAAGGGGAAAGAAGAAAGAGGATTTTTTTCCCCCTCTAAGATTAAGAATTAAATTCCAGTTCTGTACTGAGGTGATCTCCAAGATGAAATGAGAGCAGAGACGAAAAAATGACAAAATAGAAATGTAAAATCAGGACCTTAATAATTTAATTGCTGTAGACTATTATGAGCACACCATTAGAAAAATACAAATCCGGTCATCAGTAATTCACTAACCTGAGTGACCATCAGAACCACAGGGGATGCTTTTAGAATTTATAGGTTTGGGGGCCTCATCCACGACATACTAATCCAGTCTCTCCAGAAGTGAGGCCCAGAAACTGGACATTTAAAAGCTCCTCACATTAGGGGGTAATTAATGTAAACTATAGTGTTCTCTAGATGTGTATGTATGTGAGAAAGACTGCAAGCGTGTGTGTGAGTGTGTGCGAGAATAAGAAAAAGACAGAATGGGGGGATATGTGTGGGTGAGGAGGAGGGATATGTGTGGATATATATACTTATTTATTCTGAATTCTGTCCACTCAAGCAAAAAATGACAAAGATGAAATCTATATTCTTATAATAGGAATTCTTATACAGTCATGTGTCACTTAACAACAGGGATACGTTCTGAGAAATGTATTGTTAGGCCATTTCATTGTTGTGTGAACATCATAATGTGTACTCAAGGGCAAAGGAAAATTTGCCACCCCAAAATGTGTCTCTTTAACATGAGGATTATTTTAGGCTATTTTTTTTTTTTTTTTTTAAGAATCAAACGACTCAAAGTTTTTCTTGTTACCTCCCCCTTAACTGCCTGAAATAATCCAGATAAAAAAACCTATCTAAGGAAGGAGCTATCACCTTTGCATAACATGAACTGGGTGGTAGACAGGGAGGAACCGAGAAAAGCCTGTTTGTTGGGTTCCCCTCTGTGTTCTTCTGTTTCTGTGTGGCCAAACACACACTTGTTTTCTAAATGTTCACTCCTTTTCACCTACCTGTAAATTGCCTTCCTTCCCTTTGAAGTCCCTGACACTCCCTTACCCACAAAATCTTCTTTTGTCTTTAGCTGAGGATATTTAAGGTGAGGGCTTTGGCCATCCTGGTGAGTTACTCAGTTTTCCTGGATTTCTCCCATGTATACTTGTTATTAAACTTTTGTTTTTCTCCTGTTAATCTATTTCATGTCAATTTAATTCTTAGGCTAGCCTGAAGAACCTAGAAGGGCAGAGGAAAATTTCTTCCTCCCACACAGTACTTACACAAACCTAGTCCTACAGCCTGCTACACACCCAGGCTCTATGGTACTAATCTTATGGGACCACCATCGTATATATAGTACGTTGTTGACCAAAATGTCACTATGCAGTGCATGACTGTAATAGGAAACACAAGAGAAGAAAAACTTTTCTACAACTGAATTCTGAAAGAAGTCTCTCTTTTGGTGCTGCACATGTAGGGCTCTAGGGGATCAAGATAATGGGATCAACTGTGCATGCTCATTTTTGTCCGGCACTGTAGTTTCGCAAAGCCCCCAGGGCCCGTTAGGGTGTTTAAGGCCGTGTGTCCTCTGCAGAGTGATCCAGATGCTTTCCTCTCTGGGCTGCTGATTCTCCTATTGTGGTGGAGGGGGTTTCCCTCAGGTGCAAGCAATAAAAGTGTGCATTGCAGAGAATTTTAAAACAATAATAAAACTGTAAATATTTATTATCACCATGTACCAGCAAACATGACAAACAAAACAACATCAATGATAAAATACTCCTCCCCTCAAAAATCTTTGTTAGTCTAAGTTCTAAACAATTGCTGTTGAGTTTTAATAGCACACAAACATGCGCACACATGCTTCAGATTAGCATCTTACTAGTTATCCTTTAATACGAGTCTATTCTACATAAAAGGTGAGCTGGAGAACTCAGTTATACTGCTGGCCCTAGACACAGATGCACTCAGCTATGTGTGTGTTTTGAGATTCAAAACTTGAGTTACGTCAGTCTGTCATTCTAGTGACCACTGGGTATAGAGAATAGGACCAATTTTATTTGGACTTAAATTTAAAACAGTGAAACAGAACGTGAATTACAAGGTGTAATATTTCTGTTTGGTAAGTATAAATTTTAGTTCACACACAAACTGTTTTGTGGAATTTGCAAGATCTTTAAAAATTGAAGCTTATTTTTCCTTTTAAGTTGTTTAAAAACTAAACAACAAATCAAAAAAGTAAAATGTTAGTGTACAATTTAGTAGTTGTCAAAATTGTTTCCGTTGAAGATATTTCACTTTAAACATTAATTTGTACTGGCATGATTATATACACGAAGTTCAGTAAAAGGAAAACTGTCCTGTGATTATTTCTAGCTCTTTCTATTCACTTCTCATCCTAATTATGAACGAATATATAGGAGGTGGGGGTTGTTAGGAAATGGTCTGCTCTGCTGTCACATATACTAGGTATATGCTGCTGCTTCCCTCCACTTGCCCTCGCACCCAAACCAGTGGTTCTGTGGTTCACAGCTTCTCCTCTGGGTCTCATCCTCAATCCCGCAGTCCCTCGACTTTGTATGTGCTGTTCTCTCTTCCGTTCCCGTTTGCCTGTTTTCTTTTGTATAATTTCTTGCTTTCTTCTGTGCACTTAGCTTCTTTGCCAGGTGCTCAGTTTTGACCACCCTGCTGACCAATGAGGTTGCCCTTTTACCTCTGCTTGGAGCCCCCACCTCCCACACAGGCAGAGTCACTGCCCCCTATGGCTACAGGGATGTTGCTGTTAGTTACATGGGAGCTGCTCGGTCTCACCTTTTCCTTAATTCCTGGCTGTATTCCAGATGTAGAAGTCATCAGGATTATATATTTCCAAAGTAAAGTCAACAGAACTCTACTCATGTTAAATTATTATAATAAGCGCTAATGGTGAATTTAATGAACATAAAATGAAGGTGGCTTATAATAAAAAAATGACACTCCCATTATTGTATAATTTCCTCACAAGATATTTCTTTCAAAAATGTATAACACCATCACACATTTATTTGTATAGTACTTGCTATTTACAAAGCTATTTCATTTACATTATTCCATTTGGTATGTACAACGATCTTATTATCCATCATTGTTATTATTAGCCAATTCATTGTTGTGTGAACATCATAATGTGTACTCAAGGGCAATGAATTGAATAATAACAATTCATTTCCATTTTAGAAATAGGTACCTGGCTTGTCAAAAATTACAAGGAAGGCCAGTGGCAGAAAGAAAAAGTTTCTCCTGACACCAAACTGCTTCTAAATACTATTGTAAATCTTTCTCCATTGTATTATAGCAAAATAGGCTAGGATCTTTGGTAGGCGAAATTTAGTGAATATTCATTTTCACTCTGATTTGTAGCTGGAGAAAGATACAAAGGAATTCACAGGACAGGGATGGTCTCTGTGCTGGAGACATTTGTAATCTAGGAGGAGTAGCTCACAAAACATTAGGCTTAAATACCTTATATAAAATAAATTCTCACTCTTTATAGTTTCACGAAAATGTGTCAGTGCTCATGTAAAGAAAAAACCCTAAAATTTAGGAGGCTCTCACTTTAAAAGATATCACAATATCTGCTGGTATAGATCTGCTTTTCTGAGTACCTGAATGAAATTGTGATGGGGACAGACATTTCCAATACTAGTGGGTACTTGAATTTACTAGGCTTTTGAAATCCCATGGAAGCACTATGAATTTATATAGCAGCCACTCAGTGGTCTGGCATGCCTATTTTGATCTCAAGATTGTATTTATCTAAGATATAAGTAACTTACAATAAGAAGTCTATTCTATTCAATACCATAACTAGTGTTTGACATTAAAAAAAAAAGGCATGTAGAAAGAGGAGGATCAGGTTTAAGTGGAAAGACAGTTCTGTTTTGGACATATTGGCTTTGAGATGCCTCGGGATACTTAGGCAAAGATAGCTAAGAATCAGTTGAATTAATGAGTCTAGACCTCAGGAGGAGTCTGAGGGGAAAACCTATTTGGCTACACATTAGAATCACTTGAGGAGATTTTAACACCCATGATGTCCAGGATGTAGCTCAGACCAATAAAATCAGAATCTCCAGGAATGGAGAGCAGGCATCAGCATTTTTAAAGCTCCCCAAGTTAGCACGATGTGTAATGATCGTTGAGAAACAATGTCCCAGTGTGTCTGGCAAATATTTCAATGTATTTCAACTACTGGAGAATTCAGGCAACAAATCAAAACACGTGGATATTTAATTATTGACTTAAGGTGTGGTTCCAAATTTCCCAAGAAAATGGTTTATTTGTATGTCCCTTTTCCCTCTTACTCCTATCTTTCTATAACAATTGGAAATTAAATTGAGAGGATGCATAAAAGAGGAAAGAACATGGACTCAGGTAGGTATGAGTTCAAATCCTGCCTCCTCCATGTGTTAGCCTTGTGACCCCAGCTGAGACACTTAACTTCCTTAAGCCTTAATTTTTCTTATTTGTAAAAATGGGGATGGTATTAACTTTCAGGAGACTGTAGGTAATAAACAAGATAATTCAAATAAGACACCAAACACAGGGCCAGCTACTTCATAGCTGTTAAATATTTTGAAAATAATAACAGCTGAAATAAGGTACGTAGTTCACATGTAGAACGACAGGAAACAATTTCTGTTATTCTGCAGATTAATAGTCTTAAGCACATCTGGTTTGAGGTCTGCAGCCATCCCTGAGCAGATACACGCACTGTATCTCAGGCTTCCGTCATTCACAGTCAGGGTTTTGTAATATGTTCACCTTGGTTAATGTTGTGAGGAGAACAGATCCTAAATGAAGCAGCTGATGTGCAGAGCAGGGCAGCCGTGATAAGGCATAACCAAATGACAGTGGTCCCTTGTTTTTTCTCCCCACCAAGGCCTGCGTTAGCATCTAAGTTTCATTTTTCCCCTTCCCAATTTCATATTTATAATGCATTTCCTTCTCTCCTGCCTTTTAATTACTACTTCTTTTCCCTAGGCTGCACTCTTTCATGCTGCACCCCACCCCCTCCATGCTTTCACTCATGCCTCTTAGCAAAGATTCCCAAAGCCAGCCTCTATTTTTTAATCTCTCAACTCTTCCCCTCACTTCAGTGGCATCATCTTATTTTGCAGATATTTCACAAAACCTTGACAGGCATTAAACCATAGAAACCACTTTTGGAAGTGGGAATATGATACATTTACATGCCATGATCTAAAATGTGAGATTTCTGTAGCAAATTTTGCTTATTTGTGATAATATCAAAATGCAACCATCTATTTAATCTTTTGGTACATTTCAATACAACTATGATTATACATAGATTTTGATAGTATTTATTTAGAAGAGAACATTATACGTGAAAAAATGCCCCTCCTTTGCCCAACACACTATTTATTCCTATGAACCTTATTAATGCATTTGGAAGGCACATTGCACTGAAAGTGTGCCTAAAGCTTTGATTAAATCTGTCTGAAGACACACTAAAGCTGAGTCCAGCAACATTTTCACGAATAGAAAATTATACACATAGGCATGCATTTGTTCCTGATATAACCTGATAGACAAGCAAAATTAAAACCAATTTTCTTTCCCCCTATTCACATCAAAAAGGCCAAAATGCTAGAATCCAGCACATTCTCATTTGAAGGAGAAACAGAAGTGGACCGCACAGGACTTACCTGGCAGGAGGGAGGGGGCGAGGAGGTGCTGGCAGTGCTGCTGGGGTTTCAGCCTACAGCACATGCATTAAACACAAAGCCATCTTTGGCTGTTTTACAAGACAGAGGCAGGGGTGCTGCAGAAAGATACCACGAACGCCTTATATGGAAAGAAGCCAGGCTGGAGCAGCATGCAGAGCGGGCTGAATTAAATGTGCAGATTAAATGAACAGCTTGCTTTATGTACATCAGTTAAGTTCAAAGCTTTCTGGCCTACTGCTAATAGCAGGCTTGGTGAAGAAATAAACAGTGACCTGGGTGGCATGGGGCCTGGCAGAAGGCAGGCGAGAGCCACTCTTGCCCTCTGGCTCTCTCCTCCCTAACCTTCCTTTCTATTGCCTTTCTCTCCTTATGTGGGGTGCAGAAAAGAAAAGGCTTGATCCCTATTTAGCCTGGAGTTCCCGGCTGACAACAGCAGAGGGGAGTGTTCAGCACCCTGGACAATGAGGCGTTTCTAGCACTGGCTCTGACTAATCATAACCTGAAGAACCTGGAGAAGGAGGGAGTAATCCCTGCCTGCCCAGGCCCAGAACTCGTGACATCCTTGGATACAAATGTGGTCACGTGCATCAAAGAACACACAGCTGTCTGGTGTCCTTAGAATGGCTATTGTTGTGGTTATTATTCGCCACATCTAAGGGTGATTCTAGGCCCAGCCCAGTGGGGTTGGCAGATGTACCCCTTGGGGGTCTCTATGCTGTGGTGATGGGCTTTCCCCAGCTGACACTCTCTGCAGTCCACTGCACTTTCCTTCTTCGGAGGGCAGGGCTGCACTGAGGGTTCAGGATTTATTGAAAGATGCTGGCTCATTCATGGTCACAGTGGCGGCAGATTTCACCCCCACCTCGCCCAGGTGACACCTGTCCTCATGCCAAAGGCTTCAGTCACACCATTTCCAAAGAGGAAGGCAGCAGAGCCTGGGAGTTGCCTCTTGGGATGGAGGATGCAGGGGGAAGATGTAGGAGCTGGCCTGTGAGCCTGAGGTCTTTAAGGTTGTGGCCAGCGGGAAAGACCCTGGAAAATCCTCTCTAGGCTTTTTTCCTTTCACCATCATATTCCTTTCCAGAGTGAGAAAAGACAGAATGGGTTGCCCACAAGGCCCCTTTCTCTCTGTCCCCGCATCCTCCTCCCCACTACTCTGGGGGCTATGGGAAGGGAGTGGAGTAGCTTGAGTCAGGAGCAGCACCCACATTCCTGCCCATCCTCACCTACTGGAAACCATGCTTCCCCACCACGGAGGTCTCCCCATAACATTTTTCTTCCCCTTTCTCAAGGACCTCTGCTCTCCAGAGTGACCCCGTCCTCACCTTAACCCTTTCCTTACTTAGTCAAATCCAAGTCCCAAGTTCAAAGGAGGGAGTTCTTTTTGGTCCCCTTATTGGTACAAAGGGACATGTATCAAAGTGATGAACACACATTCCACTTTGCACTCAGACCTGTTTGCTGTTTATATTGACAGGAAGATGGTGACTTCTAGACAGGAGGCAAGCACAGGGTCAGGACAATGACAGAGGGGTCTGAAGATACGATTGACTCTTTCTTTAGGAGGTTCATTAACAATGGGATGCAAGAGGACCACACCATTTCAAGCTGCAGTGATGGAGCTCTCAGCAGCCCCACCCCTGCCCCACAATGATCCTGGCCCCAGAGCTGGAGGACTGAGCAGATGACCCCTGCATGGCTGAGTATGCGAGGTTCTTCCTGCTTCTAAACATGGCCCCCTCGGCGAGCTGAGGAGCTTGAACTCTCCACAATTCTTCTTCGATAATTTTTTTAAACCAAAAAGTTCATTTTAAAAGTTACAAAATAAAACGCTCTTCTAGAAAACACAGATAAACATAGAGAAGAAAAAACAAATTACCCACAATTCTACTCCCAAAGTAATCACCATTAACACTTTTCCGTATATCCTCCTCAAGGGGCTTTTTATGCACAGTCCCTGAGTCTCAGTCTCCTTCTGATAAAACTGGATTTTGGTATAATCTACTAGGTTGTCATCTACAAAGGCACCATACCAACTTAAATCTGTACAGAAAATGCTTACAAATGACAAAGAGGGTATTGCTTTGCTGTGGAAATTATGAGGAACTCTGAGTTGCAAGGCTCAGAAAGATGCCGGAGCCAGCCTGCTGCAGTGCAAGGTGGGAATGCTTTGAACCCTGAGCTCCCAGGGCTTCCCAGTGAGGCAAGTGTGGGGCAGGCACAGGCACACGGCACTCAGGTCTACCGCCCACGCGTGCTGCAGAGGGGGCTGGCAGTAGTGGCAACTTGCGTCACTGAACCCTGAGGGCCTAGAAGGAAGCTAGTTTCTGGAACGTCAACTCTTAAAATGATGCACTGACCTTTCTGGCCCTCGCCACCTTATCTCTAAGCTGACCTCGTGCCCCTTGGGTTTCTTCTTTTCCTTTCAGCTCACCTCTAACATCCTCAGAAAGCTCCCATACTTTTCCATCTCTATACGTGCCAGGCAGATGTGGCACATTTACAGCAGTGAGGAGCTTTCCTATTTGTTGGGAGGAGGAGGAACTTAAAATAATCATAATTGTGCTTATTTCTCACACATAAGTAGATGGCTAGTATTATGACAAATGCACTCAGGTGCTTTTCTTCCTGGATGAGCCCTGTTCCCTTTCTGCTCCCCATGCCCCCGCCTGCTTTGCTGCAGAGCCAGCTGGGCTCAGTGCCTCAGGGGTGCCACATGGTCTGGAAGAAAATAAAAATAACCTGCATGCTTTACTGAACTCTATTTTCCAAAGCCCAAACCTCTGGGAGAATTTAGAGACTTTATAGAGATAGATACAGAGTGCGTGGAAGAAGCACGGAGGGAGAAGTGCTGAGGCAAATGAGAGTCTCCTGGGCCCTGGGGTGGGGTAGGGGCACGAAGAGAAGGGACTGTGCCCCCCTCCTCTCAGCACATCTGGGAGATGCCAGGACCCACAGGGGACATGTGGTGTCGTGCTGCTTGTGGATGAGGCTGCTACAGCCAGTCCTCCCAGGACTCCATCTACCAGTGGGCCACTGGGGAAAACGATGACTGGCCGGTCTGCTTCTCCCAACACATCTCTAAACTCTGGACTCCAGAACTGCTGCCAAACCCAAGGATGGGGATAGGGGTTCAAAACCCCAGGGAGGGCTAAGGTTCATGTCTGGGAGAAAGAGGACTCAGTGAGAAACTGCCAATGAAAAATGAAATTGTGTTTATTGCCCACCCAAGTTGTGGATTAATATCATACTTGTATTACTTTCCTGTTGCTGCTATAACAAATTACAGCAAAGACTTAAAAGAACACAAGTTCCTCATCTTACAGTTCTGTAGGTCAGAAGTCTACTGCACGTCTCACTGGGCGAAAATCACTGTGTGATCCAGAGAATGCTCTCATGTTTCTCTGCCCTTCTTCCACCATCAAGAGGCTGCCCACACTCCTTAGCTCATGGGCCCCCTCCACCTTCAAACCACCAATGGCCAGCAGAGTCCTTCTCAGATCACAGCACCCTGATGCTGACTCTTCTACATCCTTCTTCTACTTTTAAGGATTCTTATAATTATATTGGGTCCACTGGATAATCAAGGGTAATCTCTCCATTTGAAGTCAGCTGATTAACAATCTTAATTCAATCTGCAACCTTTGCCATATAACATAACACATTCACAGGCTCCAGGGGTTAGGACGTGGACAGCTTGGAAGAGGGGCATTATTCTGCCCACCACATACCCAATAGATATACCCGAGTTTCCACTCATTGTAGTCTCCTCTTATAGCTCTTCCTGTTTCCCTTAATAGCACCTCAATGACCCCCACTAATATTTGAAGGAAAGAAAGTTATTTTAAGCAATCCTACTCATCCTTTGATGTTCTATATCATGCTACTCAAAGTGTGGTCCGTGGACCACCAGCATCAGCATTATCTGGGAGCTTGTTAGGAAAGCAAATTCTCTACTTTCTTGCCCGACGTGTTGAATCAGAATCTCCACTTTAGCAAGATGCCCAGGAGATTCCTATGCACTGATTTAGAACATTCCAAATTGTGGAAGCTTAGGTATTACTGCAAAAGTAATATGCGAAAAAGCAGGGCAAGTTTTTACCAAGAGGAAAATCTGAGGCTCAAAGAGGTTAAATGATTTGGCAAAATCCTTTAGTGCAGAGGTTTCCAAACTGTCCTAATACAATAGAATCATGTGGGCAGCTCGAGGAGCTTTAAGAAATCTCACTGGCAAGGCTGCATCCCAGGCCAAAGAAATCATATTTTCTGGGGGTGCCATACCAACCTCAGTTGCTTTTAAAACTCCCCAGATGTTTCCAGTGTGCAGCCAGCCTTGAAAGGCTGGGATCTATGAGGCTTTCAATGGTGTAAGGAGTCTAACTTATGGGTTTTCAGGATGACCAACTGTCTCAGTGCGCCTAAGACTCTTCTGGTTTTAAAACTGAAAGTCTCCTGTCCCAAGAATTCCCCTTGGTCCTGGGAAAACTGGGACATTTGGTCATCCTTGTTTTCAGATACAAAATCCAGACCACCTCAAGCTACTGCAGGAAAGAGTTGAGTCTAATTTTTCACCCTTACATTTACCCCTGATTTCCTGTGGGCTACATAGTGGACATGGATTCGCTATAGGGAGGCACTCCTAGAATGTGTGGGTGAGACAGATAACTCCATGCTGTCCTTTAGAACTGAGACACATCCTTAAATCTGTCCATCTGCATCCTACACAGCTATGAAAGCAGGCTAACAATGCTTAAACGCTCCTTGATTCTTTTCATGCTTGGTAATAGGGTCATGGAAGAGAAGGGCAGAGGTAGATATCTCTTCTTCCTTATACTCACTCTTCCGTCTTTGCAACTCCCTCCCTCCCTTCCAGCGTTCCCTAATTGAGGAACATATTTACAGTATTTGTTAATAAGAGTAAGGTCATTTATTAGTTGGCTTGTAACATTTTTTTTTTCTTTAATGACAAACAGCCATACACGAAAACCCAGTGTCTCTTAAGTGAAAATGGGTACGATTATATATTGTATTCCTCACTTTTGAGGTAAGCGAGCCTTTCTAACCTATGTATTTTTAAGATGTGTTTTCAAACAAGAGTGGGGAGGGTGGACCTTCACCCAGTCAAGGATGGCTGGACACAGGCTTGCCTGTCACTCTGGCCCCTGAATGTCCCTCAACTTGAGATGAGAATCAGGCAAGCATCCTAGGGCTGCTAATGTAAGTGCCTTCTCACATGTTCATCCACAGACTCCTGACTCATCAGAATCCAGTTCTCATTTCTACTTTTGGGTCTCCCAGTGCATTTTTATTTAATTTAAAGTGACAGGAAAATGCTCTGTTTATCATGAAAGGATTGAACTCAGCCAACATTTGAGTCAAAAGCAATAACTTCTCAAGGTCCCTGGCTTGCTCCGGAAACCTGAAGAACTTATCGTCAGAGGGTAGCAAAGACAGAGAGAGGAATGGAGAATTTTGCAATGTTTAACCCCTCAGCTCATTCCCAGGTTATGCCTGGCCATGTGCCAAACATGCCCATAGAATAAGCCCCTTCGTGGGATCACAGCGGCCTTATTAATGCATTTACTTTCAAAGTATTTCATCTAAAGCAAGTGCCATATGGAAAACACCCTGCCTCTTTGCTCCCTCAGTACTTTATGAGAGAACTACTTAAAATACAAATAATGTTTTTTTTAGCTTCAGCAGAAACACAAATTACTTATCTGGAATATATCCTAATAAAAAGATTATGCTTCTTTGGGAGAAAATACAAAATCATTTTTGGTGTACCAGGCACTGGAGAAAATCTTTGTGTTCTAAATGATTCACACATGTTGTCTTTATTTCTGCACTTCAGATATTCATTACTCTGAATGATTGAAATGTCAGTTTGAATTTTCTAACCACACAAAATAATATACTTTTTTACTCTGCTGAGCTTGGGGTGAAAATATTTTTTAACCTTTAATCTGAAAGAATTTCTCTTGATGAGCATATCATATGGCAGTTTCTTAGAAATCTTATCTCTGTTACAGATACAATTTGGGGGCTATTTGTGCTTTATAAACACATCCGCATGTGTGTTGAGCTCTTATTAAATGAGTTTCTAACAAAAAGAGGGTGGAATAGGTCTAGAAACATTTATTCTGACAATGCCAGCACTATATTGATGACAAAAAAGATCTGAAGGCAAAAGGAATAGCTATGAATATGTAGTGTTACAGAAACAAGAAGGATTATGTGGTAGTCTCCTACTGGGAATGACTGAAGAAATCAAAATAAATAAGATTATAGGACACAATACAATTGAAGGCTGTTACAAAGAAAAAACATTAACATTTTAAATTTGAAGGGCAAATGTGGTCCTAGACCTGGCTCTTGAGAAGTAATTCCTATTCTCCTACCTTTTGTTCAGGTGGTGAAGACTATGAATGCTTTCTGGGTGTGAAGCTGACTTTCCTAGTGAAGTGCTGACTGATTCATACCTTTGCATGACTTATGATCCAGTAGTACTGTAGAATTCTCAGATACAGTGTCCTTTAGAAATACAAAGTTTTAAAAATTGTTATTATTGTTGAGATGATTTCTGAGCAGAAAAAAATGCTTAGTTTTCACATTTGGGCTGATTTAGGACAAAGAAGGATGCAGCAGTCATTACAAAGGAATATATTATATTTAAGTACTGGAGTAAATATTTGCTTTGTCACTGTCAAAAACTAGCAATTGTATAAATAATGACAGTGGACATAATGAATATTCACATTTGGACTCATTACTTAAATACTGCATATGAGGTGTTAAAGTGTGCACTGAGAAATTCTGGGGACAACCTAGGCTAGAAGCTTTGGGCTGGGGCTATTGGAGGAAGCAGAGGACATGTAGATTTTTGGTGGGAGTCTAAGGCATCATGCCATTTCATGTGACATGCAAGCATGTGGAGAGAGGAGGATCACTCACTCCTAGGATGCTCTCCTCTTCCAAGCCTGGCTTGTTTAACCAGTTGAAGTTAAACCCTGTGGTGCACATAGACAGGTGGCAATGGACTCCAATTCTCTCTCACTTTCTTTCTTGCTTGCTTGCTCGCTTGGTTGCTTTCTTGCTTACTTGTTTGCTTGCTTTCTTGCTTGCTTGCTTGTTTTCTTCCTTCCTTCCTTTCTCTCTCTCCCTCTCTCCCTTCCCCCACCCCTTTCCTTTTTCTCTCTCTCTGTCTCTCACCAAAGTTTTATTGACATTACACTGTTTAGTCATGGGAATAGGCATGAAAGGATGCAGTTTTCCTCCCTCAGGAAGATTTTAAGCCAAAGGTTTGATAAAATGTACACTCCTATAAAAGGTAACCAGTAATAAGTACTACAAAATTTTTAAAAAAGTAAAATCTGGTTAGAGATTAACCAGAAGTGAGTCCAGGACAAGTTTCACATAAAAG
This sequence comes from Equus caballus, assembly GCF_041296265.1. Classification (NCBI taxonomy): domain Eukaryota; kingdom Metazoa; phylum Chordata; class Mammalia; order Perissodactyla; family Equidae; genus Equus; species Equus caballus. The sequence goes on from NC_091704.1 coordinate 28,928,514, forward strand.
GTAACATCTGAGCTTGGCCTTGGAAAATGAATGAATAGAGACATACAGAGATAGGAGTCAGAGACTAGGGTGGTCAGGACGGAGGGGGAAGCTGGAAGAGTATATTCTGTTTTGGCCCAGGATGGGTTGGAGAACTGGAGAGAAGCCCAGGGGCCAGGCTACAGGGAGAGAAGAGCTAAGGCTGTACGTCGGGTCTAGAGTATAGGAGGTCCTACATGCTAAAGGATTTAACCCTAATTTTACAGGTTCAGGGAGCCACTGAAAGATTCTGAGGAGATTCGTGACATGGACAGAACACCGATTTAAGATTAACCTAGTGAGAGTTTCTACCCGTCCCCCGCCCCCTGCCCTTTGTCAACTAAGAATTGAGCCCTAATGCCTTAAAAGTATATATAGTACATAATAAATTAACTTTTTTTCTTTGCATCTAAAATAGTACTATTTAAGGACCCTGCTTGGAAGAACTGAGAAAATAGTTTCTTAAATAATATTCAGACAAAGAACCTTAGTTAAGGAAGGCAGTGATTGGAAATACAAAGCCCAAATTAGGAGACTCTAACAAGTCTAAGTAAAATATATAAACCAAGGTGATAGAAAAGGGAGAAATATGTAAGAATTGATTTTAACCAAATCACATATACCCAGTAGAAGACCATTCTCCTGGCCCAAAGCATACATGGTAACAGTAAATACAAGAGGGCCACACTGTGTGGCATTGAATATGACAATGATGAACAGCTACGAGTACTTTTTGCTGGAGGTCTTAAAATTTCTTATTTGATTGATTTATTTTTAGAGGGGATTCTTCTTGCGTAGAGAAAAGATGCAGTTTTAGTTACCATTCAAGGATAGGTCAGAGCGTAATTCAGAAAAAAACACATCTGGAATTCTAGAGAGAAATGAAGAATATCTGAATTCAATTACAGCCAGTATATAGTTGAAGACTATGAGATATGTGATTAATAATAAAAATCTTAGGTACATCATGCTAGTCACATTTCTTTGCAATACGGTACCCATTCTCAGTCTAGTCATTAAACAACAAGCAACTCTACCTATAAAAGGAGGGTTTTAAAAGCTCCACCTAAGACCCCAGGAGATTCCAGAACACTGATTATACCAGCTGCAACCTGGCCACCAAAGAGACCAGAAAGAGACACAAGCTCATTCTGGCTAGGGGGACAGAGAGCTGCAGCATCACATAGCCACTGGCTGCGTTTTGCTGAATATATTGGAAGGAAGCAAAGATTTCATTAAAAATCAATTGACAAACACTCATTTCAGAAACATAACACTCTAAGCAAGTGCATAAGCAAAGAGCAAAACCTAGTTTCTAGGACCCTGGAGTAAGAAACAAGATATGCAGATTTAGATGATTTGGAGACAGAGACTCTCTCTCTCTCTCTATATATATATATACATTACGAAGAAGGAGCCAGCCCAGACCAACATTATTTCCTTAGAGAGGAAGACTTGGAGAGATATTAGTATCCAAGGAATATTCTTAGCAATTTGTTATACTTAAATATATAAACTGTTAAACCCCAGGTCTCTAATACTAGTGAGTACTAATATATTATCTGTCAGAGCTCTTCCAAATTTCAATGCTTTGATTCTCAGGAAGCCAAATTTGGAAGACGTCTCTAAATTATTCATTCTAGGAGTTCATTCTCCCTCTGGGAGAGGGGGCTGTCTCTTTTAATCAGAGCTGCTACCTCAAGCTCTGAGTGACATCTTTCTGGAGTCCACAGGCCTCACCATCATTTTGCTACTTGACCACTGTTGCTCTGTTTGCTCCCAATTTGCTGCCAATAGCTTGCCCATGATACTGCTGACCTCCTCTATTTCTCTGCCCTTCAACGCTCTTCAGCCTTAGGCCAGCGGAGAATAGCTTTCTGAGATTCATGACCACTTATTTGAGAGGAGACTCGTGCATAGAGCCTTTGGGTCCCCAGTGTCATAGTCTTTTGCTTTTTGTCACAGCATCTTCCTTCCTCTGTGCAAAGTGCCACCAGATAGGTTTCTCTCTATATCTGATTCCTACCATGGGCTAGGTTCAAGCTATTTTCCACACGGCTTGTTGGTACTATGCACCTTAAGAGATGTGGCTAAATACCTGTTTAGTGTTTCCGAAACATTCCATACTCTTAAATTCTCCCCAAAACATTGTAATACTTAGGAAGAAGCTGGATGGGCCAGTATACACAGACCATCTACCAGTGGTTCAGTTCTGGCTGCTCTAAAATACCGTTTTTAAGTTGTATATCTAATTTTCCAACTATCTGTCATAGCTTCATTCTTGACAAATCAACAAGTTTATGCTTGGTAGTTGTTATTGACTTCACAAAATCCTGAGTTAAGGAGCACCTTCCTGGTTTTTTTGTATAAACACTTGGATCTGATGGTCAAGACAGTCAGGGGTTAAGAACCAGATTGAGATCCTGGATGAGGTCAGTTTGTCTTTGTGACTCTGCTTTGTCAGCACTGGAATGCATTCTCTTTTCTGAGACTGCCATTATGAGTGCTCAGCTCTGGGCTGCCTGTATTTGAAAACAGAGTAGAATGAGATCTTACCATAATGGTTTAGCAGAGACAGAATGAACGTAGCTTTAATAAATGATTGTTGATGGGATGCATGAGCCCTCAAATATGACCCTGAGTTCTTAATCCTGTCTGACTGGGAGAATGATGGTATTATTAATTGAGAAAGAGAAGACAGGAGCTGCAGTAGCTTGGAAGTGAGGATGATTAATCAAGTTTTTGACATGCTGAATTAGAAATTCTTGTGGGTCATCTGAGAGGAAATGCCCAGAGTCAGTCAGATATAGAGAACCTGAAAGAGAAGTCTGAACTCAAGACATACGTTTGGGAATCATTCACATAGACATGACAGATGAGGCCATGGGTATAACTAATTTTAATTCACTCCCTTGGCCTTCAGGTTGTGTATGAGAGACAGAGAAGTGGGCAAGCGAGTTAGTGTTCTTGGCATGTCTCATTTCATGATAAGGCTCATTCCTAGCTATTCATGATAAGTCGGACAAGAAAAGCAAGGAAGTCTGAAATTACTAGGCAGTCTCAAAGACCACTCTAGACTTTATCCAGGCTTCACACTCAGGCAGAACTGGATTAATTGAGATTTACAGCTTTGCCCTGCCAGCATTCCCGTTTTTATTGGAAATGGCTCTAAGTAAGTGGAAGTGGAAGAAATAACCAGTTCCCAGACAACTGACAAATGCCTGCTCTTCTTTAGCAATCCTTTAATGATTGTAAGATTCACAATTTGTGAAACTGATTAGGCTAAGAGGGTAAAATCCTGGAAAGGCCTAGGTCTTGTTGAGATGGGGCCAAGAACTTATCGCAAAATTCCATACAATCTGCAGAGAAAAATCTGCTAACTTGGCTAGTGAAGAGTGCTGCTTTTAATAATTTTTCTTTCTAAATCCTATGAGATTTGGATAGCTAATAGCTCCTAGAGCATAAATGATAAAACTCTGAAGTGCAGAAAAATGATGGGCTGGGTTTTTCTAAAAATGTAGAGTCCTAATTTGCATTTTGATGTAATTACAAAAAGATCCATTTATTCATCAAGCATCAATTGAGTACCTACGATGTGCCACCTTTGAACAAGATTTAGGAATCCAAATCTGGCCGATAAAATTATACATAAAATACAGTACTTCTCCTCAAAAAATTCCCAGTCTCATGGGAGACATAGACACATAAAAATACAATTAAATGTGCTAAAATGCCATCGTGTAATATGAATTGCTATGGACATATAGACAAATTAGTTCTGAGGAATTTGGGAAGTCTTCTAAGAAAAAGTGATATTTGAGGTGGGTCTTGATGCTCACAGAAGATATTTGAGGTGATGAAGGCAGGGCTGCTCATTCTAGAACAAAGGAACACCCCCAGCACACACACAGAGCCTTGGTAGCTAATTAAAGAAAGAAGTAAGGAAGTTTGGTGCCAGCCAAAGGAGTCGGAGAAACGATTGAAGAAGAGAACTGAAAAGGTAGGTTAGAGCCAGCTTCAGCAAGATGGTTCTTTATCCTGGAGGAAAGCAGTAGTCGGCCAGTGAAGAATGGGGGGCTGTGTCAAAAACAGCAGTGAGAAGTGATAAGGATGAAGGTCACAAAGAGAAGAAGATGTGAGACTTTTCTGAGATAGAACTACTAAGATTCAACTCATAAGATGGAGGTTGAGTCTCAGGATTCTATAGAAGACTGAACAGCGTGGCTGAGAATCCTAGCAATGTCCAATATTCTTATTTTGCCTCTTCTTCCTGGGCACAAAGTTGAGTTACACTTCCCAGATCTCTTGCAGTTAGCTGAGGTCATGTATCTGAGTTTTTCCCAATGGAATGTGGGCAAAAGTGATACACACACCATTTTTAGACCTAGGCATTCTCTCTCCATCTGAAGTAACCTTCCAGGTAAGGTGTGAAGATGTCATATCACAGGAAAGAAGGAGCTTGGCCCTACAAAGTGCTTGGAGCAGAGCTTCTGCACCACCCAACCCTGTGGGACTGCAGTGGTCTGTCATATCCAATTGACTGGGAGCAAGCAATCAAGTTTTATTGTGGTAAGCCATTAAGTTTTTGTGGTTTCTCTCTCTCAGGAGCTAGTGTTACTACCTTGAGTAATATTGAGGAGAAAAGGTGGAGTAGTGTAAATGAGGTGGATGAATAAGAAGAAAATAATGGGAGGCCAGCCCCACGGCACAGCAGTTAAGTTTGCATGTTCTGCTTCTGCTTCCCAGAGTTCGCCGGTTTGGATCCCGGGCGTGGACCTACACGCCACTTGTCAAGCCATGCTGGAGCAGGCATCCCACATATAAAGTAGAGGAAGATGGGCATGGACGTTAGCTCAGAGCCAGTCTTCCTCAGCCAAAAAGAGGAGGATTGGCAGTAGATGTTAGCTCAGGGCTAATCTTCCTCAAAATAAAGAAGTAGAAGAAGAAGAAGAAGAAAATAATAGGTTTAGTTTTACCTGTGTTGAATTTGAGGTAAGTGCAGGGGCACCCAAGTGTTCAAAGATCAGTAGAAAAATGGGTTTAAAGCTTAAGAAAGAGGCTAAGGCTAGCCTTGTTATATTTGGAAATCATTGGCATATAGATATTCTTTGAAGTCAAAGAAGTATAAAGGACCACTGGATGCATATAGGTTAAGATAAGAATACAAACATAGAACTCTGGGGCAACACCAATATTTAAGGTGTAGGAAGAAGAGGAGGATTCATCAGAGTTTGGGATAAGAGTGGTGAGGTGGGGAGAGAAAGGGAAAGAAATTTTTTTGTTTTAGTTACTTACCACGATATAGTACATTAGCTTTTTAAAATACAACTTACCAGGTACATTCCTCAAAAACCCAGTGAGATGGACACTTCCCAATGTGTGAATTAGAAAATTGAGGCATACAGAGACTACACGCATCCTTAAGTTTATGTATCTCATATGCTAGAAAGCAGCAATTTGAATCTAGACCAATCTGCTCCAGAAAAGTAGAACAGACCTAAATGGTGGCTGAGGGAGTGAGCTGCTGCGGGGAGAACCAGGAAAAACTCTGGTATGTCTAGTGGGTGGTGGGGTGAGCAGAACAGAAGTGAGGTACAGGCACAGCCAGGGAGCAATGGGCAGAAGCAAGGTCAGTGTGTGACGCAAGATGCGAGGTTGTTGGGCAGGCAAGGCGGTGCCAGGAACTCAAAGAGAAAACAAGATTTGAGGAAGGGAAGTGCCCCAAACTAGAGATGCATGCAGGAGTTTAAGGCTGGGGACATGGGAAACAATGAACAATGCTTACAATTGGCACTTACTCAGCTCTTACAGAGTGCCAGCCTGGGTGCTTCATCACTACACTGAGCAATTCCTCTATGATTTAAAAACTGGTGGTGCCCTGCTGCTTGCATATGACTTAAAGATATATTTTGTTTGCTCCATAAGGTGTTTTTAAAAACTTAAGTTAGTTACCAACATTTAAAAATGGAGACCCGACACAAAACTTCAGATTTCAGGATTCTTTCAAAAAATTAGAAGGTCTGGCAGCTCTGAGTCGTCTTTCCAGATGGCCCCTATTGTGTGGAGGGAAGCCTGCCACTGTAGAGGGGCCATTCCATTTCACCGCCTTTACTCATTCCCATTACCTGCCAGCCTTTGTAGAATACAAGTTTGCAAATGCCATTCTAAGGGTATAGGAAGGGGGAACTCAAGTCTCAACGGCTGTCATGTTTCCATTAAACCTGCCAGGTAGAGTCTTCTTACTTGGTGTTACTTTTAATAGGTCAGGACACAGTTGGGCTTGTTTGGGCCCTGAGGTATCATAAAGGAGACTCAGGCACTTAACAGAAGCTCTGGGGCCTGACATTTGGTCCTTAGATCATTTGTGACCTTAGCCAAGAGTATTTTCAGAAGAGCTATAGGAGGCATAAAACAGAAGGGACTAAGTGAAGACTGAGGGTATGGCGGTCATGAGAGAACCTGCCCTTCTGACAAATGTGACGGCAAATGGAAGGATAGAGTGGTGCATATTACCTCTTTCTTGGATGATTGTAATCATCTCCTAACCAAGATTCCTGCCCCCTCTACTCAATTCTCAACATGGCAGCCAGAGAGATCCTCTTAAATACGACAAATCATGATGTCACTCCTCCGCTCAAAACCTTCCCATGAGCTTTGTAGTTCACCCAGAAGAAATGCCAAAGTCCTGATGCACAATGCCTCACAAGGCCCTCAGGACCTGGTCTCCCCGGCCTCATATCCTGCTGCAGTCTCCTCCCGACTCTGCTCCAGCCACCGTCGTCCTTGCTGCTCCTCACTTGACGCTAAGATCACTCCTGCCCTGCCACAGGGCCTTCATACTAGCGGTTCCCCCTGCTTACATGCAGATTTCCCACACACTTACTCTTTTACCACCTTCAGATCTTGGCTCTGTCATGTTTTCCTGACTGCTCTATTTAAAGAAGCACCCCCACTCCTTCTCTAGTACTCTCTGAACCCATTCCTGCTTATTTTTTACTCAAGGCATTTATATGTATCTATTTTTTATTAGTTTGTTTCCCTCACTAAGATATTATCTGCCTCCCCTCCACTCAAGGGCAGGAGTTTTTTTTCTTCCCCACTAGTACGTCTCCAGTGCTGAGGGTAGTGCCTCGCATGCAATAGATGCCCAGTACTCACTAGCTGGATGAGATGGAGCCAGAGAGCCAGAGACTTAAGAATGCTGTGGGCTGAAGTGTAGAGGAGGCAAAGAGGTACAGAAGGCAGGTCATAGATGATACAGCCTGATCCTGGCAGAGAAGGGAGCGGATAAAATTGAGAGCCTCGGTGGAGGGGCCGGTCTTGAAAAGACAGAAAGAATTCTTCCTCTCAGGTCAATGTGAAGGAAGCAAGGATAGGTCCTGATACTGGGTTAGGAAGGAAGAGAAACTGAGTAGCACCCATTCCCGTTCACTAATGAATGAATTCATTCAGCCATTGATTGATTGCACCCTCACCACATTTGGGGTACTACCCTAGGGACTAGGGGTGCAGATGTGATGCCCTCTTTTTTCTTCGTGAGGTAGGAGCAAGGTCAGTAGCTGAGAATGAGAGGAGAGGAGCACTATAGGAAGCTTGAGGAGAGTGAAGGGTTTGGAACAGCTGCTCAGGGCACTGTAAATGGAAGGTGGTTAGGACACGTGAAAGGACTGCTGAGTAGTGTGGAGAGCCCAGCTGAGGTTGTCCTGGTGCCAGCTGGCACAGGTATCAGATTTTCTCCAGCAGCCTGCGAGCAGAAGTTGAGAAAAGCAGATGGTTAGAATAAATTGGTCCTGGGGATTGCTCAGAGAGGGTATTGTAAGAAGACCAGGGAGTTGGGGAACCAATTGATCTGCCCCTAAACCTAACCACTCACGGTCTTTTCAGTCACCTTAGTGCTGCTCACCTGAGTGGGAGGAATGCCACTGACTGACAGCTGTGCCCTCTTCCTCCCAGGATTCATTACTGGCCTCAATCCAGTGTACCCGGCATAAACTGCTCCACAAACTTTGAATAACGGAAATGTTGCTACTCCTTGGGGCTCCTCTCTCCTCACTCCTCATGAATTATCTAAAAGGGGAACCCATCTGACTTCCACACAATGATGCTTTGAAAGCTGATCCTTCAGGATCCGACAGACATTCTGGCCCACTCTGTGGGCAATCCCTACTTATTTGGCTTCTGGAACATTTAGCTGCAGTCCTTTGATGGGGGATGCCTCTAGTCCAATTCCAAGTCCATTTAGGAGAGTCCCTTCTGTGAGTTCCCAAGGACATGCTTCTACTAATAGACATGACTTTCTCGCACATCTTCCTCTATACAAATCTCCATTTGCCATAACTTTGGGACACTAATTAGAACCAGTGTGTAGTCTATTCTGGGCCAAACCTAGAGCTGGCTAGTCCCTTGGTCCTAGGCTCACCTTGCCTTCACCTTTCCAGTTTGCTTGGTTTACAATATGCCATTAATCCTGAGCCAGGTTGTCTCATCCCACTCTTGGCCTGTCCCTCTTAGGACTTTATCTGAAATGTTTATGAATACTCCTCCAGATACCTAGAAAGAATCTGCTGCCCTCTTGGAAGAATCTCTTTATGTAGACTTCCGCATCAGGATTGGTCAAATGATGCATGCAGAGCATTAAATGCCTGCTTCTGTTGGCCACCCCTCCTTCCTACCTGGAACTTGACACTCATTCTTGGCTTCATGGCCCTGTGAATGCATTGTGATTTTTCTTTGTCACTTAAAAATATTTTACTTCTCCACTCTGTCTTTTTGTGCCTTTCTATACAATAGAATTATGATTTCCTTACCTTATATGCAAAATGTGAGCAATTTAGGATTTTCCATCTATAAATTCTGGAAGTCAGAAGAACGCAAAGATTCAGATCATTATGTTGGAAGTAAACCATCTGGAATGGTTAGAAATGTCTAGACTCCAAGGGAATGAGTTGGACTTTGCCATCATGGGATGCCAGGAAAGGAGATAGAACCAAAAGACAAACACTATGAGCTTGCCCTCTTGCTTTCTTTGTTCTCATGATAACAAAAGAACGTTTCTAATCCTGGAGAATGTTCTCCAGGGACTTGGCTAGAGCTGTCCCTACCTGCCCCTAGTGGTCAAAGAGAGGTACTGCATCACTGTGGTGCTTTAGTCCCTTCTTGCTGTCCTTAACAAAGAGAGTCTATCTATCTCCAGCACTGATTGTCTGTTCCTCTATTCCAATGTAGAGGCCGACTGAGATAATGATAACCTTTCAAATGTTCCCCCTCCCCTGATCTCCAACCACCCTTCTCCAAATGACTCTATTTTACACACCACAATCAAGTTCATATTCTTGAAGCACTACTTGGATCCTGTCAGTCCTTTGCTTAAAAACCTTCACTGCTCCCCCACTGTTAACCAAATACAGTGAATTCTCATGACCCTGCCCTTCAAGGCTGCACTTATCAAGCCTCTGCCTGCATCATGCTTGCTAATGTTCCATTACCCAATGTGTTTCATATGGCCAAGCCTAGAATCAGTGCGAGGGAGCCACGCAAGGGTGTGAATACCAGGGGGCACTGTTTATCAAGTGCTACCAATGCAACAATCTATCACACTTCTCCCGCTCTACTCAAGCAGTATTCCACTATTACTTTCTTCTATTTCCATAAGTTTGAGTTTCTTAAACCTTCTCTTTTCTTTTGATGCTAACAAACAAGATGGCAGTGCTTAGCTTAGAGATACCAACTCTTCTATTAACATCCTCCAGTAAAAAGAATCTCAGAAAAAATACAAAGATGTTTTTACTTCCCCTGCAGAAACAGATATTCAGACACTCTTTTGTTTCTTAAAGAAGAATTCTGAACTTGAGAACACTTACAAGAGTATCAATTTTAATCTCTGGTCTACTATGGAGAGTTGTGTAGCTATAATCATTCTCTTCTGACTTCTGCTACTTTAAAACCTGTCCTTGAAGGTACTATTTATAAAAAGAGTTACTGAGGACACCTGAACTCCAGAAATGGTTGATATGCCCTGAGAATTCTAACCTTTAACTTCTAAAACTTCGAATGTCTAATTGTTTCCTTTGCCTATGAATTTGTTGCTAGATAATATTAAAAGGTATAAATACTTGGAAAGTTTTTTAAGCAACCAAGAAGAGGAGGTTTTTGAATTTTTCACTTCTCCTTACAGGCATTAAGGTATAATAAGCATATGATCCTGTTGGATTGTTGATCAAACCAAGAGTTTTTGTCTCATTTAAGTCACTTGTATTTAGTTAAATATTTATCTCTCCCTTGAAAAATTGGAGTGTCTTTTAAAGCAGGACCTATTATATATGTATACCTATATTTATATAAATTATTAAATTTATATGCATACTTCATCATAATTACTTATCCAGTATCTAGCATTATCCCTTTTCCAACAAGCAGTTGCTGAGTGACTTTTTGTAGCTTACTCATAATTTTGGTCCTTATGAAGACATATGCATGTTGTCTAATTGATCTTGTCAGATAGGAGCTGTTGACACCAAAGTTGGGAACTGACCCCTATATGGTCAGATCACATAACACGGAAACGTTTTCATTGCTCTGTGGGCTGGATTATATATGCAGTGAAACATTTTTAGTCTTTTAGAAAACAGTTGGCGTAGTCATTAAATATTTTTGAATGATTCTTAATTCAAATGTAGATTTATTAATTATTCTGTGATACGTATGCTTGTGTGTGTGTGACTATGTGAGTGTGTGTATTTCAGAATCCAATCTATTCCTAAACTATTTGGTTTTGTCTTTAACTACTTCATATGAATTTTATATGAATACTAAGAACGTATAAAATATTTAAGGTAAAAAGGAATTATTATGATTAATTATAATTAATATTAATTGTGGACCACATTTGGGCTAGATTGTGGAGTATGGCAAAATTTGTGATAGCTTTTCAAATTTTACTTCTTCCTGCTGAAGTTTTGAAGAGATCTATAGTCTTTAAAGAAGACAAACTATAATAAAATGTCATTTATTAAAGACTTTTTCTTATAACAAGTTCAGGGAACTTTGCCTTTTAGAAACCCACAAAAATAAAAAAAAATCAGAGGGAAAGAAGTAGGCCATTTCCAAGAAAACCTGAACAGGATTCAGCCTTGCATCCAGCCCTGGACTATATTTCCTCTTTGTATTTTGTCAGTCGTCCAGAACGAACGCTATTCCAAGCTGTTCCACTGATTATTCAGCTTCTTTGCCAATATCGTTTCTGGGTTACAGACAGTGACTTCTTTTCCACTCTGGTTGAGAAAATGATTTGAATAACCCATTACCTGGAAAGAACACCTAACAGCCTGCTATACTGCACACATCTTATCAATGAGTCATCCATAAGGTAAGAGAGAGGGTGGTTCATTAATTAAACGTTCTACTCTTACCCCAGGGCAGAACATATTAATAATCACCATCTTTATTCTTCAATAATATTATTCTGTGTCGAAGTGAATAATTAAATTACATAGAAACAACCTAGCAAAGATAATTATAATCATGATTACAGAATGGATAGCACCATCATTGTTCATATATTAAACTTTTCTAAACTAGATGTGCCTAGATTTATTTTCGTAGAATGTGATTTTAAGGTATAAGAACATTTTACACATTATTTAGCTACAATTTTTCAGTAATGTCCTTCAGAGCTTAATATTTTATCAGAAATAATCTGATCAAAATACTGTATATTACTAGTATTCCCTGGTGGAGAACATTAAATATAAATTCATATCTTGAAGAATCTTGCAGATGATTAAATTTCTCTTAAAGAAACATGCATAAATGATTTCACCTACTGGCAGAAGTTTATATGAGGATGCAGTTGAATAGTAGGTTCATAAAAACAGAAAGCAATAAAAGGCCCAAATCTAATAAAATTATGCACTGAAAGATGAAGTCAGAATTTCAGAAGATTCTTCAAATCAAGCTGAACTCTGACAATACTGCTTTTCTTCTTTTGTTAAATACAGGGTTGTCTGGATTCTCTTTAATTTTGCGAACTTTATTTTCGTAGTTTCCCAACATCATCTACTCGCCCAGAGAAGAAAGAGCATGAGGAAAAGAACAGCACATGTTCAGCACTCCCTACTCCAGTCTGTGCCAGGAAGGAAGAACCAGAGTGCACATACTTTAACATTTTAATGCCGATGACTCCTTGCATTACATCTCTAACCTTGCCCTCTTTTCTGAACCACAACTCAAATGTCTAACAATCAACTCAACATCTCTGCTTAGATGTACAATAGAAATCGTAAATATGAGCTACCCAAGATAGTCCCCATACACTGCTCCCTCCTCTCTCACCCCTGATCCCCACTGCTGACCAAAGCTGACCCTGTCTGTCTTCCCTACCAGTTATGCGGCCATCATCCACCCAGGAGCTCAGGACCCAAACCCAGGAGCCATCTGTGGTTCCTCTTGCTTCCTCCTGTCATCATCGAGCCTGCCTGGCTTCCTTTCAATATCTATTCTGAACCTGACCACTCTGCCTTCCTCTAGTGCCGCTGCCTTAGCCCAAACGCGTATCACGTCTTGCAGGAACTGTGGTCACAGCCTCTTAATAGGTCTCTGACCTTCCTTTCTTGGATTCCCATAGCCTAATCTCCACACAGCAGCAGGAGTGAACTTTTTGAAAGGCACATATCAAGACACTACCTTGGCTTCCTGAAGGAGCCCTCCATCTGGCTCTTATCACCTCTGACCCTTTTGTCCTTGCTTTCTGTGCTCCAGCCACACTGGCCTTCTTGCCGCTCTTAGACTCAGCTAGCTCCTGGCTGTAGTTCTTATACTCGCTCTTCCCTCCTCCACCTGGAATGCGCCTCCACCCCTACAATCTTCACATGGTCGGCTTCTTGTCATTCACATCTCTGCTCAACTGTCACTCCTCATAGCACCTGACCTAAAAGTCCTTGGGCCACAACCTTTACTCAGCTTTGTTTTCTTTGTAGCACATATCGCCATCTGATACTTTATTATTTATTTGTTTTGTATTTTTGTCCTTACTTATTTCATCTATCTCCCCAGCTAGACCTGTCTGTGGCCGGCACATAATAGGCACTTGACAATTTTTTGTTAAATACATGACTAACTGATCTACCCTACTATAGAGAAATATAGCAAATGCGTTTATGAAATCAGGTTCAGACAAAGGAGAATTTAAACTTTTCTCAGTGGTGCCATGGTGATTATTATAGGGAAAGTAGTACAGGGATTGACAGTCTTCCTACTTTTGTTTCGAGCATCTAGGTGACTGGAGGTGCCTCCTGGCTGCTCTGTAGCTCTGCACCGGATGTCTTATAGGCTTCAAACAGGCCCCTGCCACCACGCTGACCTGTCCCTCCCACCCTGCCCCTTGTCCTCTCTTCTCTGGCCATACCCTCTTTTCACGGTTCTTGGAGCCTCACTGCGTGTGTCCTAGCCTTGGAGATCTAGCACTAACTGTGTGCTGGAATCCTCCGGCCCAGCGACTGGCTCCTTCTTGCCATTGAGAGTTCGCTTTAATGTCAGTTCCTCAAAGAAGCCATCCACGAGTACTGAAGCTCTCAATCACACCACTACATCCTCATAATTTAATTTTCTGCACAGCCTCTATCATTGGCGATATTCTGGTTTATTTTCTTCCCCTACCACCAGGCTCTAAGTTTCCCTGTCTCTCTTGTTCTCTACTATATCCCCAGGGCCTGGAGCAATGCCTGGCATGCAGTAGGTGATTAGTAAATATTTTGTGAATTTGACCATGACCCTTGTCTAGCCGGGTGCCTTGAGTCCACTGAATACATAAGAAGTGCTAGTTGAAATATTAGCAGAATGCTTTTCTTGCGCACTCCCGTCTCCTATTGATTTGTAAAATGATGTTAGTCTTTTTTGCAAAAAGAGAAGTTCTTCTTTTAACCCAAATGCCTGCAGCCTCTTGCTCTTGCAGTTGTGGCACGGTATAATTTTTCTTCTTATTTGAAATGAGCAAAGACTGTGTTTCATTTATCTGTTTGCAGCACACAGCCGAGTGTCTGACACCTAACAGGTGCACAATAAATATTTATTGAAGGAATGAATGAATGGAACAAGTGTCTAGAATAAAGCTAAGGACCTGCTGGCTGGGCGCCCGCCAGAACTGTATAATGGAATAAAGCGAGACTGCTTGGCAACGTCTCAGCCCACTTTTCAGAGCTGAGAGTCATCAAGTGAATTATTTTGGCCTGATTTCTGAGCTTTGGCTGCCTGCATCCCTTCAGTTCACCAGCAAACCGCTTGCCTGCTTTACCAAGTGTTGGCCTGTTGTGGGATCTGCGAAGACTCCATGGATAACTCGGCTTTCTCTTAAATTAGCAGCACCAGCAGAATTTTGCTCTCCGCGAGAGCCAGAGCACGTGGACTAGCCCTCACCTGTCTGAGGGTGATGGTTTCCAGGGCAGAGGTAGGATAGCCCCCATCCTGGGTCACCTCACAGGCTACACGGTTTTGTGGGCCTACATTTGTGCTTCAGATTCAGAGATGCTGTCCTTCGTCCCCTGAAGTCTACTTCCTACCTCTTCCTCAGACCCCATGGTCCCTAGGCCCCTCACCTGGGTGTTTGGAATCAGCTCCTGCCTGTGTCTCCGGGCTGCCGTGGCCTTTGCTATATCAGCTTGTCCATCCTAGCCTGTGTTAGTGTGTACAACCTGACAAGTGTGTCTTATGTGTTTGTACCTCAGCAGCAACCTTGCTCTGGTCTGAAGGCTCTGACTCTACTTTTCACTGAACCATATCTACTCTACCTCTTGGACTCTGACTAGACTCCCCCAGTAACCTCTGGTTCACATGGGAGCTTCACTATCACATTCTTGACAATAATACACCCCTTCTTCCAGAAATGCCGGAACCTCTGGATAGTTCACCTCTTCAGCTGGTCATTTGCTGCCTTGAACTTAGTATTAATCTTTTCACATTTCTCTCTCACACTATAAGGCAGCTTGGTCTCTGCCTTGGACCTATCATCTTATTTACAGACTGTATTTCAGTTTTATCTCTTATATCATATTCATCAATAAGTGGCTGATTAGATAAATGCTACATGATACGTCCACACAGTAAAATATTTTATGGCCGTTAAAAGGAAGATGCATGATTATACTGACATGGAAACATCTCCACAGAATATTTTTGAATAACAATATACTGTTGCAAAATAACACTTGTAGTGTGCCTCCATTCACATCAAACTGTATATCTATATATAAAGAGAAGCATGGAAGTTCATTCAAGAAATACTGATGGTGGTAAGATTTTACGTATGTGTGCCTTCTTCTTTATACATTATGCATTATTTATATTTTCTAAAATGAGCAAGTGCTATCTTTGTAAATAGGCAACACAATTATAAAGAGGAAAGAAAGATAAGCCTTATGGTAGGGACCCATTACATGACCATTTCTTCTCTGATCTGTAGGAAAGCAAGTCAAAGGAAAATGTTAGCTGGGGGAGGTGGACATGGAAAAACCTATGCTGGTGATAGTTTAGCAGGTCCAGGCCTCCGAAGGCATGCGAGACCTCTGGGCCTGTCCCCACCTTAGCAGCAGAAGATGCTGGGTGTCAATGCAGCTTGCTGTGCCTAGAAAGTTAGGAATCTGTTTACTATTGACCCTGCTTTTCCCAAACAGTTCAGGATCCTTAGGTTTTTAATGAGATTCTTTTTTTCCCCATTTTTTTGCAAGAATTTTTGCTCTTTTTAGTTTTCTTAACAGTTTTGAAGAAAGTCAATTGAATTTCAAAATACAATATTTCAAAAATATGTTTCTTCAAAAAAGGAAGTGCTTGAAAATAATAGCTATGATATGCATGGCAAAATAGGAAGTCTTAAGACCAATATTCTCCTTAATGCTTCCTTCTCTCAGGATAAAGATCACAATAGATCATAGTAAGTGCTATTTTACTTTGAAAGCTTCCAAACTGATAGCCCCAGATATAAGTTATTTACTCCAGAGGTGGAGGAAAGACAGCACAAATGTACGAGGTTACTGACAGCAGGACATTTTAAAACCAAGGGAGCAGTCCAATAGGATGAAACTAGTACCACTAACACGGACAAGCTACGTTGTATCTTCATTTAGAAACTGGAAGTTTACACTCCTTTACTCTGAGGATCTTCCTAGTTTAAGTGAATCTTTGACATTAAATGATTGGGAGTATTCTGGGTACCACTTTAATCGTTTGCTTAACGAAAATGGCTCATATGTGCCAGGCACTCTTTTAGGCATGCAAAAGTAGCAATAAACAACCAAGACTCTGGGAAAAAAAAATGGCTCCTGGGGGGCAGTGATATGTCTCTCAGTGAGTGAGAACTACTCACTCTGAAGAAAACAAGTCTTTGGGGTACTTTCCAGCAGAGTTATCTCCCACGTGGAGTTGCACAAATGACCCTGCCTGGTTCCTTGCTTCTGGCACAAGGCTCCACCCATAAGAGAAGCTGCTTTCTAAATGTCATGGCCCAGCTGAGCACTCCATCCTGCATTATGACCTAAAGGTCTGGATCATGGCCATGTGGGATGGAGGTTAGATTCAGAAGCATCCTCGGGGGTGAATCCTTTGTAAATTTACATGGAGGGGAGATTCCTAGTCCTCAGGCTGGAGGAGTAACTGAAGGAGATTGTCTTCCTCTCTGAAGTTTGACACTGTATTTCTATATCCTTATGGCACAGATTTGTGAGTTGGGTTCTACAAAGGGATCCCAAAGTTTGATATGTGCCAAAAATATCTGGTTTGTTTTGATGGTGCCCCAGTGTTTTTCTCTTACTTTTAAAGGAAATAATTAAAAATAGAAGCTTATTCAGTCAGAGGGACATGGTCACATTTAGGGCAAGCTGAGCAAGTTTTTGGAAGGATGTAACTTAACAGTAGATCTGGGTGCAGACCCTGAGGCGCCTGACTTCCAATTTATTGCTCTTCCACTATATCACCCTGTCCCACAGGGAGATTCCCAACACTCCCTTGCATGCTACTATAACACTATCAGCCATTTCTCTCTGCATTAGGATATCCATATTGCTCTGTTGCCTTTTCTGCTTGCTAGAGCAGAAGCAAATACTTTTTTCTCTATATCACTGTGCTCTTCTTTTCTAAGTTGTGTAGAAGGCGAATTTTTATTAAATGTCTATCTTGAAAACCAGGGAGGTGGGAACTTCTTTGATGGGAGTGGAAACAGTGGCAAGCCCCTGAATGTGTGACAAGCTTGATCATCTGTTCCTTTTTGACAACCTGCAAACTCTTACAATCTGTGTTGGATGACATCACCAGCAGGGCGGGGAGACTGGCTGGAAAGAACCAAACCTACTTATCTAGTGCAGGAAGACTGGTTTCTGGGTGGGGCCTGCTTCTGTTTCCCATTGGCTTAGTACCTATGGGGGAAGGCAGTCAGGACAAAATGCACTTTTGGAGATCTTCCTTTCAAAGGATCATACTGCTGGAAGGAGGTTTAGCAAACAACGGATACCACTCCTGGGTTTATCTATGGGCAAAATGAAGCATAATCTCTCTGACTTGTCTAAAGTTCCTCTATAATGTGAGGACAGCACTGTGACTTGATGCTTAGGTGACATTAAATGGATTATCAGATCCAAAGACACAAATATAGGTATTTTTTGGTTATAATAATTTATAACGTGGGTTCTCCGAGTCTACTGTTTTATCTCTTTCCCCTTGTTATTATCCCCCCTCAACTATTAGCTCCTTTATTCAAGATGTATCCTTTATTCAAGATTTATTCCTCCATAGATGGAGGAAGCTAACCTCAGTCTAGCTAAAATAGCAACCTCTTCTTAGCTAAGACGAAAGGTTCTGCAGAAGTAGATGGTAAATCTAAAGACAAAATGAGGTAATTAGTAAACTTAATTTTTAAAAATTATCCCAGTTTCCCATTACTATGGAAAATCAGATGTAGATATATAAACTTTTAATGTGCTTAGGACTTCAAATAAGAATAATTTAACAAAGTATAATTTTGGTAGTAGATATGTGAATAGACATTAAATGTAACAAATGCTGATAGGTTCTAGTCATCAGAGACAGAGTTTGTATTTCCTATTATGTTATATTTATGTCTTAACAAAATACAGCAAACAAAAGTAAAATATCAAGATGTATTATTTTGATATGTAAAAAATATTGTGTTTCCATGGATAACTTTGCATCATCTATAATACATCCCTTTGGGTTATCAGATTCTAGCTCTAATCATTGTCTTTCAGCTATTTTGGGACTCTTCATAAGTTGTAGGTAACTGACAGATATGACTTCTGTCTTACCTTGTAGTGATTTAATTCACTTCTTCCCTCTTGTGGGAAAAAACAGCTTTGTCTTCATTTGTAAATGATCTAATCATTGTTTTACAACATATAAATTTGTAGCATTTTGACTTTTCTTTGAAATGGTTATAACTTCTGCCTGGTTCACTCATATCACATGAGTAAAATAAATTTTTCAACATGTGTTCATTTTATATCTATATGAGAGTTATGTCTTTACTTTTTCCTGAAAATTATCTTTTAACAGATACTAAGTAAGAAATATTTTATTGTAGTTTCCTCAGAAGGCAAGTTATTGGTAGGAAAAATCCATCAAAAGGATAAATAGTTACAAAAAGTAAAAATAGACTATTTTCCATTACGGAATAAAATTTGACACACTGTTTATGAACTAAATTTCAGGAAGAAAAGAAAATCCCGAAAAATATCTTATATACTTAAATATCTCAGTGATAAAAGATAATAACAGTTTTAAGAAAGTAACAACCCTTGTCTAGATCTCTCCTGTTTGACATGGCAGCCTCAACCACATATGGCTGTTGAGGATTTGCACTGTGGCTACTCCAAATTGAGATGTGCTGTACACATAAAATGTACACCAGATTTTGAAGATTTAATTTTAATAAAAGTAAAATGTCTCCATTAATAATCTTTATATTGGGATCCAGTATCAAGATGGTGGTGTATGCAGACTCTGAACTCACCTCCTCCCAGGGATACGACAAATTGACAACTACTCTTGGAACAATTACCCTTGAGAGAGAACTGAAAACTGGATACAAAGAACCCATACAACAAGAGACGGGGCTGACTGAGGTGGAAGATGCAGAAATTCCTTTCTGGAGAGAAAAATGCCACCTTTGAGCTGCAGCACTTCACAACTGGCCAGGAACAATCCTGAGGTACAAAGCCTTCCCTCAAGGGAGGGATCGGAACAGGGGAGTGTCACCACAATAAGCAGCTTTTGGACTCAGCACAACCGAGAGAAGTGTCATAATATCTGGGTTTTCTGACTGTTAACTACAACAGAGAAAACCCCCAGAAAAGCTGTTAGACATAAGGGGGAGAAAAAGCCTGCTCTTAAAGACCTGTGCACAAATGTACTCATTTTGGAAAGCAGCCTAAAATCACCAGAAAGAAAGGTGCACATTCCTTTCTTGAAAAGACACTCACCTGATAGGCTCTGAGTGCATCTTGGTGAGAGGTGGGACCTCTCCAGGGACTGAGACATTGGCGCAGCCACTATTATGACCTAGTAGAGGCATGCTGACACAGACACTGCAGATGCTACTGGAGTTCTTCCCCTGGCCTGTCAGTGCAGGGGTTTGCCCCACCCAATAAAGCACTAGTTTAAGCCAGCTCAGCAGGGGCAGGCAGCCCGCCCTAGAGACTGACCTCACCCAACAGTAAGCCCTCAGGCATCTTGTGGGTGGGCCCACATGGGCAGGGTGCCTGGAACCTCTGCAGCCAGGTGAGTGGGTCTGCCTCTGTGGGGCAGTACATGCACAAGGGGAAGGCCTGCATTGATGGAGTGTGTGGGGCCTCTTTAGTGGGGCAACGGAGTCCACTTCAGTGGGTCAGGGCATGCACACAGGGTAGGACTGTATTGACAGGCTGTGCGGCACTGCTGGTGGTGGGGCTTGTCAGCTCCAGCAGACTTGTGCTTCTCAAACAGCCACATAGGGGATTGGCACCACCATCTAAAGCCTGAAACAATTGGGTGCTCCCATTCTGGGGCTGCCCCTACTCAGCTGCAATCCTGAGACAGCTGACAACTGCCCTACAGGCTGGAGGTCTCCAGCAATTATAAGCCCCTAAGCCTAGCAACCAGCCACGCAGGGAGCCTACTCACTTACCATAAAAACTGCAGCAGGAACATACTATTAGACCTTGCAGCCAACTGTGCTGGGGCTCCCCAAATCTGATGAAGTGATGGAAGGGTCCATAGCAGAACAACGCATCTGAGCATTACAACCAGCCAGCCAGGGGGACAGCCTAGACTCTCTGGGAACTTGCAGCAAGAACAACCATGCCACAATAGAAGAACACAAGTAGTCCACACAGGGATCACTCTTGGAACATTTGGAACTGGTGACAAGAGTGAAGCACACTGCTGGGCCTCATAAGGCATCTCTTACATAAGGCCACTTCTCCAAGATCAGGAGACATAGCTTACCCACCTAATACACAGATAAAAGCACAGAGAAAGAGGCAAAATGGGGAGGCAAAGGAATACATTCCAAGCAAGGGAACAGGAGAAAAAAAAAACAGAAAAAGAACTAAATGAAACAGAAATAAACAATCTACCTGACAGAGTTCAAACAAAATAGTCATAAGGATGCTCACTGATCTTGGGAGAAGAATGGATGAATTCAGTGAGAATGTCAACAAAGAACTGGAAAATATAAAAAGAATCGATCAGAAATGAAGAATAAAATACTGGAAATGAAAAATTCCCTAGAGGGACTCAATAGCAGAGTAGATGATACAGAGGAATGGACAAGAGAGCTGGAAGAAAGACTAGAGGAAATCACCCAAGCTGAACAGATAAAAGAAAAAAGAATGAAAAAGAACGAGGGTAGTCTAAGGGACCTCTGGGACAATGTCAAGCACACTAACATCTGTCTAATAGGTGTCCCAGAAAGAGAAGAGAGAGACAAAGTGGCAGAGAATCTATTTGAGGAAAAAATAGCTCAAAACTTTCCTAACCTAAGGAGGAAACAGACATCCAGGTACAGGAAGCACAGACAGCACCAAACAAGATAAACCAAAAGAGGTCCACACCAAGACACATTATAATTAAAATGTCAAGAATTAAAGATAAAGAGAGAATCCTAAAAGCTGCAAGAGAAAAGCAACAAGTTACATACAAAAGAAACTCCAAAGGCTATTAGCTGACTTCTCAGCAGAAACTTTACAGGCTAGAAGGGAGTGGCATGCTATATGCAAAGTACTGAAAGGAAAAAACCTACAGCCAAGAATACTCTACCCAGCAAGATTATTGTTCAGAATGTAAGGAGAGATAAAGAGTTTCCCAGACAAGCAAAAACAAAAGGAGTTTATGACCAAGAAACCAGCCTTACAAAAAGTGCTACAGGGATTTATTTAAGTGGAAAAGAGAACACCACAAACAGGAATAAGAAAATTATCCAAAAAACCCCCAATAAAATCATGGGGGGGGGAGGGGGAGGGGGAAGAGGAGGAGGAGAAGAAGAAGAAGAAGAAAAAAAGATTGGCAACAAATGTTAACTCAGGGCTAATCTTAAAAAAAAAAAGAAATGAAAGAGGAGAAATTACAATGCACACCTCAGAAATACAAAAGATTATAAGAGAATGCACTAAAAAAAGCTATATGTTAACAAATTGGACAATCTAGAAGAAATGGATAAATTCTTAGAAACATACAACCTTCCAAAATGGAATCAAGAAGAAATAGAGAATTTGAATAGACTGATAATCAGTAGTGAGATTGAAAGAGTAATCAAAGACTTCCCAACAAACAAAAGTCTAGGACCAGATGGCTTCCCTGGTGAATTCTACCACACATTCAAAGAAGACTTAATACCCATCCTTCTCAAACTTTTCCAAAATATTGAAGAGGAGGGCAAGCTGTCTAACTCATTCTATGCAGCCAACATTACCCTGATATCAAAACCAGACAAGGACAAAACAAAAAAAGAAAATTACAGGCCAATATCAATGCAAAAATTCTCAACAAAATACTGGCAAATCAAATGCTACAATACATTAAAAAGATCATACACCATGATCAAGTGGGATTTATTCCAGGGATGCTGGGATGGTTCAACAACTGCAAATCAGTCAACGTGATACACCACATTAACAAAATGGAGAATAAAAATCACACGATCATCTCAACAGATGCAGGGAAAGCATTTGACAAGATACAGCGTCCATTTATGATAAAAAAAAAAAAACTCTGAATAAAATGGAGACAGAAGCAAAGTACCTCAACATAATAAAGGCCAAATATGGTAAACCAAGGGCTCATAAAATTCTCAATGGAGAAAAACTGAAATCTATCCCTCTAAGAACAGGAACCAGACAAGGATGCCCACCTCCACTATTCTTATTTAACAATGTTCGAAGTCCTAGCCAGAGCAATCAGGCAAGAAAAAGAGATAAAAGGGATCCAAACTGCAAAGGGAAAAGTGAAACTGTCACTATTTGCAGATAACATGATTTTATATGGAAAACCCTAAAGAATCCACCAAAAAATTTTTAGAAATAATAGATGAATACAGAAAAGTTGCTGGATACAAAATCAACATACAAAAATCAGTTGCATATATATACACTAACAACAAAGTAGCAGAAAGACAAATTAAGAATACAATCCCATTTACAATTACAACAAATACCTAGGAATAAATTTAACCAAAGAGGCGAAAGATCTGTACGCTGAAAACTATAAAACATTGTTGAAAGAAATTGAAGAAGACACAAAGAAATGGAAAGATATTCCATGCTCTTGGATTGGAAAAATTAACATCGTTAAAATGTCCATACTTCCGAAAGCAATCTACAGATTCAATGCAATCTCTATCAAAGTTCCAATGAAAATTTTTACAGAAATAGAACAAAGAATCCTAAAATTTATATGAAACAACAAAAGACCCTGAATAGCCAAAGGAATCTTGAGAAAAAAGAACAAAGCTGGAGGTATCACACTTCCCAATTTCAAAATATACTATGAAGCTATAGTAATAAAAACAGCATGGTACTGGCACAAAAAGAGACACACAGATCAATGGAACAGAATCGAGAGCCCAGAAATAAACCCACACATCTATGGACAGCTAATTTTCAACAAGGGAGCCACGAACATACCGTGGAGAAAGGAGAGTCTCTTCAATAAATGCTATTGGGAAAACTGGACAGCCACATGCAAAAGAATGAAAGTAGACCATTATTTTACACCATGCACAAAAATTAACTCAAAATGGATTAAAGACTTGAATCTAAGACCTGAAACTATGAAAATTCTACAAGAAAACATAGGCAGTATGCTCTTTGACATCGATCCTAGCAGCATATTTTCAAGTACCATGTCTGATGGGGCAAGGGAAACAGTAGAAAAAATAAACAAATAGTACTACATCAAACTAAAAAGCTTCTGCACAGCAAAGGAAACCATCAACAAAACGAAAAGACAACTTAACAATTGGGAGAAGATATTTGCAAACTATATATCTGATAAGGGGTTAATATCCAAAATATATAAAGAATTAATGCATCTCAACAACAAAAAAACTAATAACCCAATTAAGACGTGGGCAAAAGATCTGATCTCCAAAGAAGATATACAGATGGTCAACAAGCACATGAAAAGATGTTCAACATCACTAATTATCAGGGAAATGCAAATCAAAACTACAATGAGATATCACCTCATGTCAGTGAGAATTACTATAATTAACAAGACAGGAAATAACAAGCATTGGAGAGGATGTGGAGAAAAGGGAACTCTCATACACTGCTGGTGGGAATGCAAACTGGTACAGTCACTATGGAAACCAGTACATCAAAATTTATATAATGTTATAAACCAATGTTACTGCAATTAAAAAATACTAAAGAAGTATATACCTTAGTTAATAAAAAAAAATAAAAAATAT
Organism: Equus caballus; assembly: GCF_041296265.1. Taxonomy (NCBI): domain Eukaryota; kingdom Metazoa; phylum Chordata; class Mammalia; order Perissodactyla; family Equidae; genus Equus; species Equus caballus. Next base: position 28,952,473 of record NC_091704.1, read on the forward strand.
GTATATATTTTTTTGGTGAGGAAGATAGGTCCTGAGCTAACATCTGTTGCCAATCATCCTCTTTTTGCTTGAGGAAGATTGTTGCTGAGCTACGATCTGTGCCAATCTTCCTCTAGTTTGTATGTGGGATGCTGCCACAGCAAGGCTTGATGAGTGGTATATAGGTCTGCACTCGGGATCCTATGAACCTCGGGCTGCCGAAGTGGAGTGTGCGAACTTAACCACTATGACACCAGGCTGACCCCTCAAAAATAAAATTCTTGTTAAAAAAAATCTTTATATTGATTACATGTTGAAATGGTTATACTTTAGGTAAATTAGGCTAAATAAAAGACTTTTAAAAACTAATTTTACCCATTTGTGTGTTTTTTTGTGTTTTTTTTTCAAGGAAGATTAGCCTTGAGCTAACATCTGCTGCCAATCCTCCTCTTTTTGCTAAGGAAGATAGTCCTGAGCTAACATCTGTGCCCATCTTCCTCTACTTTATAAGTGGGATGCCACCTCAGCATGGCTTGATAAGCAGTGTGTAGGTCCACGCGTGGGATCCGAACCTGCCAACCCTGGGCCGCTGAAGCAGAGCACGCAAACTTAACCACTATGCCATCAAGTTGGCCCCTTTACTCACTTGTTTTTGCTACCTAGGATGTAGCAACTCAAGCACTAAAAATTACATATATGGCTAACATATTTCTATTGGATAATGCTGGTATAAGGAATTAAACCAAAAAATGTAATATTACTTTACTAAACATTCTTGACATATTCTTGGGCTTTGATACCTATGCTGGAGAAAAACAAAACAAACAAGAAGAAAGGTCATAAGCTGAAGTGTAGTTACCGGGGAATCCGTACAAAATTAATATGCTTCCTCTATGAACAATCACAGAACATTTGGCTGTCATCATTTACAGTATATAAAGACAGAAAAGATAACAAAACAGCTGCATTAAATAGTTTAAAGATCAATAAGCATATGTTTAGTTTTCTTGTACCTTTTCTCCTTGATAGAAAGCAAGTCAAATCAGGGGTGTGTGTGTCTGTGTGTGTCTGCGTGTGTGTATATGTGTCAAAGTTCAAGGCTTTTAGGAGGAAATGAAAAGAGCTGAGCATTCAAAACGAAGAGATACAAGCTTGGCTAAGGTTTCTAGAGATATGATTGGTTACCTTGGAAACAGTTTAAACTCTCACATCAAACAAGACCCTGAAATTGACCTCTCTTTTTTAAGAGCAGGTAACGTATGAACTTAAGGTGTTTATCACCCCCAAACGAAATAAAAAAGGGCTTATGGCCATTGCAAATGCATGCGTTAATTAGTTGCATAATTTTCACAAGTAATGAAAGAACAGATTCTATTACTATCAGGTTAAAAGTCATTAATGCTAGAGATAAATCGAGATTTTTCAGGGAAATATTTTTGCTATATTTTTACTAAAAGAAAATGTTACACTGGTTTTTCTGCTTAAAATCTATAAAATCCCTATTGTAAAAAAAATCAATCAATATAAAAGGATAAGGAATAAAAAAAAAGTGCCAAGTAGCTTCCACTCCCAGCCCCAACCCCTTTGTCAGAGACGTCCACAGTTAGCAGTTTGGTGTCTGTTCTTCTAAATGTGTTCTTGCTCTGTGTGTGTGTGTGTGTGTGTGTGTGTGAGAGAGAGAGAGAGAGAGAGAGAGAGAGAGAGAGAGAGACAGAGAGAGACAGAGGGAGACAGAGAGACTGAGAGAGAGAGAGAATGGGATCACATAACTCATCTTGTTATATAAACTGCTTTTTAAAAGCATGAATATTGTCTTTGGGAAATGAAGATGTATAAGTAATACTCCTATCTATCTAACAGGGAATCTTTTCACTGACAGATGCCACCAGTGCCTATAGTGCTAATTATTTTACTCGCTGCACTGATGTTGTTAGACACATGTCCATGCCATGTCTCCAGTAACTAGACTGGAAGCTTTTTGAGGGCAGAAATCAAGTTGTATTGAAGTGCACTGTGGCATCTAGCATGGAACTATGTGCATGGAGGGCTCTCAAAAATACTTTCTGAATAACAGATATTTTTTGTTTTTACCGGTGAATATTAACTGATAATACAAGATCATCTAGGTCCTGAACAGCAGACAAGAAGGGAGAACCAGGCAAATTGCTTTGTTAGTCATAATTGCTCACATCCCAGCAGGGGTGATATTCTTGGCTTTTGGTGATCCCATTCTTGAGAATCGTAATGCCTAAAGAAGGCTTAGAGAGCATCAGTGACTCATCATACTAAGTGCTTTGCATACAGTCACAGCAACCTTATGGTATAGGTACTTTTTAAACTCCCATTTTACAATGAGGAATCTGATGCCCTCTGAGCATTAAGTAGTGGCGCAGGGAACTGAAGCCAAGCATCTGACTTCAGAACTCATACTCTCAACACCTATGTTATATCATGGAGCTTAGGTTCCCAAACTTTCATGACTTTTCCATACAGTTATGGTAGACAACAAGTATCTAGCTGAATTTTTCATACAAACAAACACCAAAATCCTATTAACAGATACATTCATTGCACACTTACCTGATTCATTATGATGCTGTTCACTGGGTCACACTCATCACAATCGTTTGAGTGGCAACGATCCCTAAGTGGGAGGGTCCCAAATAAGGGTTGAGGGGGCTGGGAGTTAGGATTGGATAGCTCTCTGATCTAGGTCAGAGAGGGGGAAAGAAGGAACGCTTGCTTTGGATTCTCTTTGCTGCCTCCATTAGTTCCACTCTGGTAGTGGCATTTTTAGAAACAAAGAGCAGCACTTGAATGCATTGCTACTTTGTGGCCTCATTTTCATCCTCTAAATTTGCCATCATGTACTTTACGCTCTTATAAGCTAAATGACTCATCACTAATTAATCAGTACTGTGATGCTAAATTTTGACCACAAGGGTGAACCAAAGCCAAGTCACCCTGGCTTTCCATTAATTGGAAAAATTAAATGGGTAAGAGAAGCCAGTTCTTCTAGGTATAAATAATGTGCTTTACAATACATCTATTTAAATACATCAGCAAAAATATTTTAATACCACCAGACTCTAAAACTCTTCTCTCCTCCACTTCAATAAGGAATTAAAAGCTACAGTATGGATGTCAAGTTGATAATATAGAAAGTAGAACCTTAGACACTACATTACAAAGAATATTATATTGAATTTTATCAAGGTTATCCTCTCTGCTGAGGACAAAATACCCCTCATGCATGTACCCACTCACTCTGTGCAAAATACTTACTGAGTGTCAATTATGTGCCAGACACTGGGGGTATAGTGGGGACTAAGGAATCAGGGTCTATGTGCCTACTTCCTTTGTGACCTTGCATATGCTATTCCTGCCACCTGGATGCAGGCAACAGCTTGCAGTTTTTGCTAACTTGTACCATTCTTTAAGTATTGGCTTCACTTCCTCTAAAAAGCACTTTCTGCCTACTGCCCTACCCCTACCATGTCTGGGGTAGAATCCCATTGGATAACCTCCCCTAGAACCCTGTACTTATCACTGTGGCTGCAGTTGTCACAGTCCTTTGCTTACTTACTTTTTTGTATCCTTCACTGAAATCTACCTTCCAATGAGAAGACGTACTGTCTGTCTTGTGTCCCATTGTTTTCCATGTACTGGCACATTAGTGTGTTTTTATTAAATATTTGTTGAATGTCTGAGGGAGGTGGTACTTAGCATAAACTGTCTTGGTTTGGCTATTTGATAATTTGTGTCCTGGTGTAGAAGTTCCTGGCATGTAGTCACTGGTTTGTAAAGATCGAATCTAAGAGCAACAGCAGGGGTGTGCTCTGGTCCTATTCGAGAGGCTGCTGAGAACAAGCTGGAAGAATATCATGGAAAAGTACCAAAAAAAAAAAAAATCCACTGAACATCTGCCCAGCAAAGCACCACTCAAACATTCATGAGAGACCATGATGAAGCCATCCTTCCAGATTTCTTTTTAATAATAGCTGACTTCTGTGTTACCTTGGTAATCATCCTCTGTCTTACCTCTTGTTTTTCTGTTTTCTTTTTTCTCTCATAGCACTTTTCAGAACGAGTAACTCTTTGGATGAGTGATTTATGTACTTCTTGTTGACTTCCCCATTAGATTGATAACTCCCTGAGGGTAGGGACCCAGTCTGCATCCTCAGTTCCTAGGATAGTTCTCAACACATAGGTGTTTGGTAAACATGTTCTTCTGGATTACAGCCGTCCTCAAACCTCTGTACATACACATGGAAACGTCTGTATAGAGGGGAAAAGCCAGGTTGTATCTATCCATTTTGCTCACAGCTGTATCCCCAGGATGTCTCTGAGGGTCTGGCATATTGCACTCAATAAACATTCACTGAATAAATGGGCGAATAAACCATTCAATTCAAATTTTATTTCAAGTTATAAACTGTTGGGAAAAAAACTGGAATTCATATGTCCATGCTGATGATAACCAAATAATTAAATAAATAAAGGGGAGAGTTTTGCTTGAAGTAGAATAGTGAGGGCTGATGGCAGATGTGTAGGGAGTGCTGAAATTGGAAAACCATAATTTTGTAACCATCTTATTAAAGATTGGATCAGGCAAGAGTCACCAATGAATGTTAAATCTAGAGGGAAATCTTGATGAGGAACTAGCTATTAGCATGGCTTTAAAGCGTCTCCCCACAGACTGCTTATTAGTTATAGGGGAGAAAATTAAACAGTAATTACCTAGTGGAGAAATCAGAAAACACTTGATGGGGTGATTAAAGTTAACACTGCCAACGAGGGACAGATGGACATTGTGTACCTCCAGATGGGATACCCTGGGAAGGACACAACATCAACCTATGCCGTATTCAACCTGAGATGGCATCACCTGAATGCAATCATGAGGAACTAGTGGACAAAGCCCAAATGAGAAAGGTCCTATTTTAAAAGATGGAGTTGGGGGGCGGGTGATAGTCTATACCTCCAAAATGTCAATGTCAGAAAAGACAAAGCAAGGCTGTAGAGATATTCCATATTAAAAGAGGCTAAAGAGATGTGGCAACTAACTACAATACCTGACCCTAGACTGGATCCTACACTGGGGGGGGGGGGGGGGGGGAATGCTATAAAGTGCATCATTGGATCAAATGATGAAATTGAAATATGAAAGGGTGACTAGATAAAAGGATTCGATCAATGTTAAATGTACTGAAGTTGCTAACTCTACTGTTGTAGGTAAGAGAATATCCACATTCTTAGGAAATATGCATTGAAGTTTGGGGTAGAGGGCCATGACGTACGTGACTTATCCTCAATTCCTTCAGAGAAAAATATGAATATAATAATATGTACATATTCTATATGGAGAGAAAGAGTGTATGCAAATCACAAAGCCAACTGTGTAAAATGTTAATAAGTGATTAAGGGTAAAGGGTATGTGGGTATGTGGGTGCTCTTTGTACTATTTTTATATTTACAACTCAGCTATAAGATTGAAATTATTTCCAAATAAAAAGCAAAAAAATGGTAGAAATCTGTCAAAATGTATCAATAATCACAATAAATAGAAATTATTTCATTAAATATTTGAGTGTTTTAATATTTAATGTATAAGAATGCCACATTCTTTTGAATTATAACTTTTCAGACTGTCTAATTCTATACTAAAAAGTAGTTTAAATTCAAAAGTGAAACTATAATAAAGTCAGTGATAATGTGAAAGTTTGTAGGACTATTGCATAGTCCATAGTACTCAGCAATCCTAATACTTAGCAGTTCTTTGGGTTCCAGAATGCTGCCCAGTGGGAATTTTTAGAATGGAGCTCCCAGTTCCCCCCACCTGGACAGCACTGTCCTCAAGGAGAGGCAGGTTTCTTCCTGGAGCACAAACCATGCAGTGGCCATTCCCCGTGCCCTCAGCCGAATTCTGCAACCTTCTAGATGCTCTCAGCTTCGCCCGCCCGTCCTGCCTCTTCCAGTCAGGATGTCCAGTCCTGCCCAGCCTGCAACACACTCTTGCAGTAGTCCACGGAGATGCAGCCACTTTGATACTCAAATGCAATTATTAGCAGTGACTTACAGTTTATAATTGTACCCAAAACATGAACACCATCTTGCAATGCACCATACACAAAGTGCATCCTGCCCTGAGGAACAGCAATCTATGTCAGATGAAAACAAATAGCCAGATTAAAGGGAAATGCTAATTGGAAGTAGCCAATTAAGCTTTTATTATGTCAGATTAGTTCAGGCTTACAACCACATTAAATCAGGACATCAAAAGGCATTGCCCTAGAATAATAAGTTAGAAACCAGCACTGTCACTCAGTTTCTCTGGGAATTATCCACCTGTGCCCGTCTGTTATCCTCCTCAAGAAGATAGCCCTCTCTGTCAGCCTTGTGTGGCAGCCATTTTTTTGGGGTTGTGGTGTAAGTGATCAGAGAATGATTTCCAGTCGATAACGTGTCAGCTGTCAGCTCCAATTGCATGTCTTAAATTCAGCATATTAAAGCCAACCTGAGATTTTTTTTCTCACGTTTTTTTCCTTTTTTGGTTTCCTTGTCTATGTTGCTTGGAATGTAACTTGGGCTGACAGAGAAGGTTTTACTGATTTGTGCAGGAGCCAAAAAAAAGGGAAAGAAATGCCAAGAAAGCACACGAGGAGATTTGGATTTAGCTCTCTGCATGATGCCGGGTGACCCAGGACGGAGGTGGTCAGAGGTGGGGCTCGGGGTAACAAATAGCAGATAGGACACTGTATCTGTGCAATTTTTTATTCTGTTTTTTGTGACTCAGTTTCCTGTCTTTCAAGAAAGAACATAGTGTTAAAATATTGAACATGATATTAAACATTTTTTTCTGGTTCCTCTTTGCTGCTGTCACTCTTTGTGGCTGGTACGGCTGTATGAATATTTGTCCTGTTTACTCCTGGCCTGGGGTAATTATCACTGTCAGTGTGTTGGGGAGTGTATGTGGCCCCCCAAAGGCAAAGATTACCTCTGCTTAATGTCTTCCTTACTAAATTGGCTCTGGCTGTACACATATTCATGCTGAGTGTGACATTGACCCTGACCTCTTTTCATTTTGGCAAGAATTTTTCTAGCATCTAATATGTGTAATGTACCTGAGTTGGGAAAGGTTGAACTAGAAATCACAATAAGAATAACACTCAACCGCACAATATAGAGCTTGCCCTTCTGACAATGTTATCTAGATTACAATCGTTAAATTGCTTTGGTTACATAAATTATTTAGTGAGTTTCTACAGGACCTTTGTTAATAACATGGACAGTATAATAATTGTGTTGTGAAGTGTGAGTCTCAACCAGGGAGAAATAGAGTACAATGTACAGTTGACTCTGCATAACATAGAGATGAGGGTTAACCCTATAAGTGCCAGAATTTAAAGCTTTTGTGGTGGAAAGCTTCCCAAAATGTCCTGTACACTTCTCTCCTCTCTCAAACTGAAGACTTGACCTGTCCCACCTCTATCTTCCCGTACCTGCAACCTCCAGCCTTTCCCCACTCTTCCCCCAAGCTGAAATCCAGCATCTGACAAATCTTGGCCCACTACCATCGGCAAGCAATCATTCTTCACCTCTCCTCCACAAAGAAAATAAAACGTTTCAATGCTGAAATATTTAAAGGGCTACAGTTGGAGAGGTGGAAAGCTGAGGGTCCCACCAGTGAGCAGAGGGGGCTGTCCTCCTTCTGCGGTCATTGACAGCTGTCCATCAGCCCCATGATGGGCATTTCATCCCTGACACTACCAACACTACAGAATTGCAGCTTTTCTCTCCCTCCCTTTGTTCCATCTCTTCAGTTCTTATCTCTGATCATTTCTCCCATACTTCTTGCCTTTGTGCCTTTTCTGGACAAGATCAGTCAGTGATGGGGCTCTTTTCTCTCCTAGCCTTCCCCTCCTCTTCCTGGACAGACCAGATACTGAGCTAACAACAGGGCATCTCTTTGGCCATCCTCGGCTCTCCTTAATGCTGACTTTTCCAGATGCTCAGGAGTTTTTTCCTGCCTTAAAAGCCTGTTGAAGGTGAGGGGGATGGTTTATGGTCTAGGATTATTTCTGGATCTGAACAGTTTCAGAGAACTTGGAGGTTCTGGAAAACTGAATTCTGGGTAGTTGAGGATTTACTCTATTTATAAATTGATGGGAAGTTACTGGGTATTTCTTAAAAATTATTTTTAAGAAATGACTGCTTCTTAAGATCTATGATTCAGGAATCAGGAAAAGGTATGTGAGATCTCTGTCCTTTTTTGAAAAAAATTCGTATTTCATTTGGGTCAGAGAAAGTTAACTCTATAGTTCAAAGATGCCTCTACATAGAGAAAGATCAAACTGATAATCCCCACTAATTTCCTTCACACATTTCAAAATAAATGCAGGCTCGAGACAGGACACCCGCCTTAGCAGATAATTATTTTTGTTCAGCAGCAAAACATCAAGCTTCAAATAACTAATTGATTCAATGAATATTTATGAATCTTGCAGGAAGTTTAAACAGGCTCAAAACATCCTATTAACCACTTTTCCAATAGGAATGTAATTTTTTTTAATGATGCCTTTTCACTCTTTAAGGTCTAGGTTAAAACTGACCCTGCTGGGATCCTGAAATGACGGCATTTAGCCATAAGGCATTTAGCCTAATTCCTTATATGTAGTTATGTCATCAACAACTCTTTTCAGTTTAGGAGTGAATTTCCATAATTTAATCTTTTGGCAAGCTGGTCTATGATTACATTATTCAAACAACATACTATATTTTAAACTGATGAATAAATCTGCATTTTTATATGTAGTTGAAAAGTAATAAAATTGAGCATGGTAGAGTAAAGGAATTTCAGAGCTCTATACTTTCCCCCAAAGCTGTAATATCTCTTTCTCGTTTGGCACTTCACTTAATAGTTGGAGAAAGTCCAACAGCAACCAGTTCCCATTTGGAATCAAGCAAAAGGGACAACTATGGAGAATTCTCATTGACTGGAGTCACCACTGGTACATCACAGAACTTTAAAGATTAAGAGTCTAAGATGAGCATATGCAAATATTCAACACAGAATACATAGTTTTCTCTTTGCAAAAATATTTTCTGCAGTGGATTTCAATGAATTTTCTGCACTGTGATTCTTGACCTATTCTACCCAAAGCAATCCAAGATCTTCTTTTCAAGGATATTCCTATGGGATACAGTCCTGTTGGGAGTTTTCATGGTTGGCGGAGTTCCTAAATCCCTTGTCGATCATTAGGGGCCGATACCTTGGTCTTTTCCCAGCACCGACCCGCAGTTCTATTATTAGGTTATGGCAGAAGTATTTTGTAAACTGGGCCATTATTTCTTCTGGTAGGAGATACTGCTTAGTTGACAGATTTGTTGCTGCCTGGTTACAGAGTCCAGGAAATTGAAAGTGACTAAGCAGGTTTAAGAAGCAATTTCAGTATGCAGTTACCTGGAATTTTGCTTATGTGCCATAGTTTGAGTTAAAGAAAAGTGCGGGTTTTCTGAACCTCTGAAATAATTTTATTACCAGTTTAAGAAAAGTCTAGAGTTCTAAATGCATTTAACATCACCCTGAGTCAGAAAGTAATCAAAGTAATCATTCTGAGTCTGAGGGCTGATTTCCATATTTACTTTCACACTTTATTGTGCTTAACTCTGCTATTTCGTTTTGATGTATAGCTGAAAAGGCAATGCTTGAGAGGCTTAAAATTAAGGAAAATCAACAATCACACCTCTGACCTACATTTAAATCATTAGTCTACAGCTTTATTTCAAAATACTGATATAGCAGGTTTAATCCAGCATTCTGAAAAACAACTAAATATTTCACAGATACAAGGTGAGGTCAGTCAAATAAGCTCTTCATTCACAGACTTAACTAAAGTCAGGAACTATCTCCCTCTCCTCCACCTTCCATCCTTCATGGCTTCTGCACAAGCCTCTTGCCTTAATCTATCTCGCGTTCTGCTTCCTGACCTCCCCTCAGCCCCCCTGACTTAGATCAATGACTACTCCTTCAGTGAGCTGCCTTGCTGGCTGTGACTTGTGCTTGATACCCCTTCAATCATTCAAAAAATGTTTATTCAGTACCTACTATGTGTCCTCAAGTACTGCTCTCGTAACTAGAGATATGGCAGGGACAAAGAGACGCTGCTCAATTATATCTTGGGCTTCTTGTCTCAACCATGATATGGACCATCTAGCAGAGCCACAGAGTAATGGTCAAGATCTACCTATGATGGCACAAGTTTTTATTTTTATAAATATAGCACCCTTTCCAAATTTAATCTAGTTTTAAAATCAAGATATGAGTTACAATTAGCTACATAAGTTAAAAAGTGAAAGTTCTACAATCTGATTGTGAAGACTACTGCCTGGGGAAATAATTCCCACATATATTAAAATAACCCAGAGTGAAATCTTATACTCAGTTAATGGCTTCCTCAGTTAATGGCTTTGAATAAGAGGGATAATTTCTTTTTTTCTCCTTTTTCAAAGGCTTTTAACATAAAAGTTTCAATGTTTTCTAATAAATATTTCTTAGAGTTTCTGTATCTATTGTAAACAGTTGCCGAAAGCAACTCTTCTCCAGCTGATCCTTGAATAGAGTTACTAACATGCTAAGAAATGAGACAAGGCCAAGCAATGATTCTATTTCAAAGCATATATCGTGCATCTATTTTTCCAAGGTCTTAAATAAAAAAGAATGAATTATTAATGGTAAAGTTAATAACTGAAAACTTTGTTCAGCCAAAAGCTAAAAGTAAAACAATGGATAATTACTCCTGATGAGTATGACCCACTTTAATATGACAAACCAACATAGTTTATAAAAAGCAATGTCCTCTCTTCATTGTACAAATGGTTAAAAGAAGTAAACAATGACTCCTACCCTTTGACAGACCTCATATTCATCCTCCAACACCTAACTCAATGTCACCTTCTCTGTGAAGCCTCCTTCTGCTCCAAGAAGACACAAGAAACAACAGGCTCGATTGGCTCCTAGAGACTTACTCATAATGCTTTAAATTTTTAAATTGCATTCCTTTGTAATTTATCCTTTAGATGTCCGTTTCTTTTGTTAATTCATCAGCTAATTATCTTTTCATTCCCAAGGCCTAGCAGGATGCATGCTCCACATAATGGGTTCTAGATAAATGTTTGTTAAGCGAAAGGAAAATTCACACAGAACCAATCACTTTAAAATTCTTTAAGAATCGTGATTCCTCAATACTGGGATTTTTCTAAGCGCTATGAAGGAAATACTGGGAAGGGCAAACTATAAGAATATATAGCCGGAATATCTGCTTCTACAGAGAACAGAAAAGAAGGAAAAGTGATTAGGTGCTAAGTAAAAAGTCCTACTAATAAATTATATTAGTTAGGAGTGAGGCTATTTTCTGAAGCAAATAAGCCTATGGCTCAAACATGATAGAAATTTATTCCCTATGCACACAATGTCCAAAACGAACGTTCCTGATTGAAGGGTTTGGGGGAAGCTCTCTTTCCAGGAATGATTTATAGAAACCCAGCCTACTTCCACCCTCTGGATCTACCATCTTCACCCCATGGTCTCCAAGAATTTACATCAAGCCCATTAAAAGAGGAAAACAGGGATGGAGAAAGAAAATTCACTTCTTAACCACCATGGGCTGGGAGCAAATTCACACATTACTTTGGCTGGCATTCTGTTGATAACTAATCACATGGCCCATCTAGGCACAAGAGAAGCTGGGAAATGTAGTCCTTGACTGCAACTACTTCCCAGTAACTAAGCTGTGGGAGACCTGCATCAATCTGATGCAGAGTTAGCCATCTCTACCCTATAAAGATTTCCTACACCTTCTTTTAAATTCTTTCTAAACGGATATCCATACACACACATATGTGTGTGTATACATATTTCTTTATCTGTCTATGTGCATTTAAGTCCTGAAAGATACACACACACACACACACACACACACACAGGACTTATGGATCTTTGGGAAATGCAAGGTTGGAGCTACAAGCAAGCCAAGACAGTTAGAGGTACGATTCTTGCCCAAATTAGAATGTTGCATAGTTTTACTTAACTCTCCCAATTCAATTACATCCTACTTTAGAGCAACGGTTCCCAGACTTCTTGAAATAATTTCTGGGTACTCTATGAATAAGGCACTATGCTAGACAATGGCAACACTCAAAAATGAGGCAGGGTTCTTATCACCTCACAGGAATTATCAGCCCAGGGGAAAGAAAGACACAAAAGCAGGTAATTATAACGTCAAGAATAAACACAATGACAAAAGATGTGCAGATTTTAATGCTTAAAATGGTTAATTATCTTTCTTATTCTTTTCCCAGCATTCTCTCTGGATTGATAAATCATTTCCTTTGAAATTCCTTCTAGATAATGTGGAACTGCCTGTGTGCCTTTTAAAGGATTCCCTAATCTCCACTATATTAAGGAGTGTGAGGGCTGGGGTAGGAAAGGTAGGGGAAGTTCTGTACCTTCCTAACTGGTGTTTTGTTACTGTTCCATCCTCTAATTCATTCATATGGCAGTTATCATTATGGCCACACGTAGTAACAGTAAAAGCTCTTTGTTGTTGTTTTTTAAAGATGACTCTAAGTGTATTTTTTAAACTCCTGAAAGATTAAAGGATTTACTCAGTAAGGAGGAGGGTTGGACATAGGCAATATCAAATCCCATCTGGAGCCATGTAAGCCCTAGGACTTTTTTTTCAGGTCTTGATTGTAATGCTTGCTTTGATCTAAAATAAATATTTACTGAGTATTTACAAAGTAAATGACTTGGTGCTGAGTATTGTTAGATTTATAGAGTTTTACTTTATGTTGTCCCAAGCTGAAGAATTTTATAATTCTCTTGATGAATAAAAAGGATATTGAAGCAATGAAATGATACAAATAGATATAAAATAACATAGAAATAGGGTTGGTTGGGTGCCGTAGAATGGGTACCAAAGAAATCACATTATATTGTTTTCTTTGTGAAAGTTTCCCACTTCAGCCTTTGGAAGCTCATGTGCTTTTGCCAAAAAGAATAAATATTTTGACTAAATAATAGCATGTTTTTGGTTACCAGCTGTGACCTCGAGAAAAATGGGAGAGGCAGATGGCAGGAAGCAGTGAAAGGGAAGTTTAATAGAGAAATGTTAGAATGTGAGTGTCTTCAAAAATTTTCTACTTGACTCAGGTTGTCTATAGGTCTCTAAAGAATAGGGTTACCAGGTAAAACACAGTTAGGTTTGAATTTCACGTAAACAATAAATAATTTCTTAGTATAAGTATGTCCCAAATATAGCACGGAAATACTTATACTAAAAGTGTATTCATCATTTATCTATCTTCAAATTTAACTGGATAGTTTATACTTTTATTTGCTATATCTGGCCACCCTACTAAAAGTTCTAGCAAGGATCCTTCAAATGTTATAATAACACATGTCTATTGTTGTCTACAAATCTCATTAAAAAACAGATTCCATCAGAAACAATGTTAGAAAAAAATGTGGAGGGTTTCATTGTAGGTGCTGGATCAACAAGAGCTGTATCTACTTACAGTATGCTTTGATTCTTGAGATGAATGAGGGGACTTGTAGCTTCTGTCAGAATAATTAAGAGTGTTAAAGTCCACTGCTTCAGTTTTAATTTCCCCCGTCCTCTTGCTAGATTTGTATGTGTCTCCTGATGGACAGACGAACTGTCCAACTCAAAGAACCAATCAAGCAGTTTTCTGATCTAGAAACAGGAATCCATGAAATAAACATCAACAGTAATTAGAATCTTCAGAATCTGTAAGTACATTCGATTTGCAAACCAACTTTGTGAAACACCTTCCTGTTTCAGGAAGATATCTGTGAGATTCTTGATTTCAGAAAAATTGTGTGAATTCTCTCCGTAGCTGCAGAAGTAGCGTGAAACAAATATTGCTTTCCATTCTAGCTGTCAAACATGTACTTTATAGATGAGTTAATTATTATGCAAGATGGTATTGAATCACATTGATGTGTAGTGGCTGCTAATGAGAAGTCATAAATCAAAGTTCGTAATGTTAAGCTCAAGCTACAACATGTAGTTCCCTTAAAATATCATAAGGTTGGCTACGTAAATGTGAATATATGTGCAATGACTCTCTAACTCTCAGGAAGTTAGCTGCTTCCTGATTCCCAGTTAAAATATTCAGCATATAACCCATTTTTTCTCCCCTTTGTGATGTCTTCATTTTCCTTAAGTCCCACATATGCAGAGCTCATTGCACAGGTGATGAGAAGGGGTGGGCAGTAAGCTGCCTGAGAATGCCACAAAATGATGCTGGCTCCATGGGTTTATTGCCTGACAGACCTGTTAGGATGGTGGCTTGCCTAGAATGAGAGGTTGTTTCTGTTTGTTTGTTTGTTTTTCCTAGCTCCAGCAAGGAACAAAAAGGCCTTCCTTTTTATATTCATGATAAATCCTTTAGAAATTGGAGATCAGTTTGGGGATATAAAATTCTCCTAAGGTGCAAATATTCCCATCTACCCTTGTAAATCAATTATCTCCTTACACATTAGATGAATTGTTTAATCTGATTAGTCCCTGGAAAGGATCAAAGCAATCAGCTAACAGGAGTTGTTTAGAAAAGGAGAAATCCTATAGAAGGGGGAGGTACATAGGTGAAGGTTGGGTATGGGAATTTGTTTTCTCATTCATTCATTCATCAATTGCATATTAATTGAGTGCTTAATTACATGGTTCTTTGAGAGATCCTTGGGTAATATAGGGATCAATCTAATTCATATTCAAACATCAAGAACTTATAGCATAATAGAGGAAATGAACAGGTAAACAATGATAATACAAGGCAGGATGAAATAAGTGCTTACAAGATACATAAGGGACGGTGCAGGGGGAGTCCCTGAGAAGCACCTGATCCTGAGCAGGAGATCAAGAGGAAGGGAAGATAACTCCATTTAATGAATCCCTGCCTCGTGGCTGGCCTCAGGACATTGCCCGTATTATTGAGAGGGGGATGTATTCGAAGTAAGCTTTACATGAAGAGGAGGGCTTTAGATGTCTGCAGTAAGAATGGGAGCTGTTCATGCTGATGGAACGATAGAGGTAGCAAGGAGCACTACATACCTGAGTAGTGGCTGGTGGTCTGGTGTGGTCGGAGTGAAGAAAGGTACATTCATTATAAGCCATCTACTTCTGAAACTGTAGGCCTAGAAGAATGGGGGATTTGGAAACCAGAGGGTGGCTAGCATAAAAGCCCTGGCTACGTGGTAGGGATGGAGGAAAGGCAAGGGCTGAGAGACTGGCCAAAAAGGCAATTCTAGGAGCAAAGGTTAATTCTGCAGTAGTGGCCTGGTGACCAAGGCACTACATGTCTCACTTCCCCTGGAAGCCTCAGAAGTCTAGGAAAGCAGGCTGTGATTCATCTGGGCACCTTTTGCAGTGATGGCCATGCAAAAACTCCTCAACCGAAAAGGAACAAACAGACAAAGAAACAAACAAATAACCCTTCTTGTTTGAATCGAATCTTGTATACTATATTCAGCATACTGTGGGGTTCATTTCCAATTAAAAAGCTATATTTGGAAAACCACAAACATGACCATCTCCCTATTCTGCCAATTCAGAAGCCTCTAAAGTTCAGAGCCTCTGGCCTCACCTCTTTTCTATGTAGTCATCTCATCGGAGAGAATAAGGAAACAATGAGAAAGTACAATATGCACCTGTCGCCTCATTTCAAATCAGCTACCAGGTGCTGCTGCTGCTCATGAGAATTCTGTCCTAGACTGAGTTAGCTGGAAATGCCACACACGACCCGGTAAACCATGTGACTACCGCATGTTTGATGATATATTTACCCCAGGCCTACAGAAACATTTTCCATATCAGTCCGTCTTCAGCCACTTCCCAGTCAATGGGTCCTGGGAACCTTTGCGGAGGCAGCACTGATGATAAATCTTTCATAGGAACCACTTACTTTTTGTCACTACATCTCTTTACCCCTTCCAGGGAAAACTACTTGATTCAACCCAGGGGTTCAAGGTTTGTTTCTCACACTTGGAGGAAGTCGAGAAGGGGCCCCTGCCTCAGAAAGCAGCTGGCTCAGCAGCAGGTCCTGTCCTTGCTGATAGGACCAAGACTTGTGATCTCAATCATGCTGATCCAAACACTTTGGTTTGAATTCCTGATCTGTGTCTAGACTCCATGCTGTGTCTCTATCTGAATCACAGAATTTATGAAGAAACTGGCAACGTAGCATTAAGATCCAGTCCAAAGTAGAAATACGTGGGATAGAGTTGTCAGTTTTAATGGACTAGTTATAAAGGTAGGAGCATAAAAAAATCATTCTGCAAAATCTAAATGTGCAAAAGGTTAAGAAGCTGTATAAGATATATTTATATATTTCTCCAGACTGTTAATATTGATATATGAGAATCCAATTCCAATAATATGTGACTAAAAATTGCATCGGGAAAAGCTTTCATCTTTCAATGTAACTTTGCATTATAATCTCTCCAGGAGATTTTTTAAAATTCCTGATGCTGGGGTCACAACAGCAGAGATTCTGATTGAGTTAGTCAGAGGACAATATGCCTTGAAGATGTCCAAGTGACTTTAATGTGCAATCTGGACTGAGAAATACTGTCTGATATAGATCTAAGGGCAAGATAAAGTCCTTTACTGGCTACAATATGCCAGCTTCCTAAGGTTTTCTCCTCTATTCTCGCAATCATCCTGTAAGTTAGAAATTCTTTCCCTCTTTTAAAGATAATCAAGTAAGGCTGAGAAAGCTTAAGTACTGTCAAATTTCCAGGGTTATGCAGTACTTTGGTTTGTCGGATTTGTCTAAGTTTGAGGCAAGGGACTTCAATTAAGGGTTTGCAAAGCCTCCACAGCTCTCCTCAACAGCCTTAGAATTCTCAGTGTGGTGCCTCTTGCCCTTCTCGAAATGAAGCTTTAACCAATAATCCTCCTCCCTTCTTTCTACCTTTCTCATTTCCTTCCCAGATCTCTATCTCTGTTGGTTTTAAATTGAGGGAATTAAAAAGAAAAAAAAAGGCAACTTTTTCTCCCAGCTTAAGGAAATTTCTCCTAAAATAAGCTGTTCTATTCAGAACATGAATTAAGTCATCTTTGGTACTTTTCAATACATATCATAAGGTCATAGGATGGAAAATTCCATGCTCTAGCAATTCAGAAAGGACTCATCTCTAGAATATAAACTATGAAAGCAAAGATTTACATAAATTACCATATTAATATACATATTTAGAGTTCACAGTTTATCAAAAACAGAAAGATAAGGAAATAATTTCAATTGCAGCAGAACATCCATTTTTTCACATTGCTTAAATATTTGATATGCAATTAGGAAGTGCTGGGTGAGGGGAGGCACAGTTAGTTTTTACTATACTTAACTCCTTGACTGCCAGATAACAAATCTATCAAAAATGTCATGTTTAGGATCAAGCTCAGTGGGATTCAGGGAAGGCATGAGGTTGAGGGAAGGCGTTTGATCAGAGATGAGTTTAGGGATGGAATAGGAGGTTAAAATGTTTGTTGTTCTGCTATTGCTCATAAAAAGAAGAATGTTTTGACATTTTGACATGTGCATTTTGATGAGGGCTATATCCACATGATCCTGTCATATTGGCCTCATCACTATGTTTCACTTCAGTGGCAATGAAACTGATATGAATAGCAAAATGTGGGGGGCCAACAAGAGTGGGGAGGAATGCCAAGGGGAAAGTGAGACTCAAATAAGAATCATGGGAGGGTCAGGGGAGACTGGCTAGTGTTGTTGCATCTGGTGTGTACCACTTCTGTCAGCCTCACAGAGCTCCTTCATGGGGTTGTTTTGGGCAATTTTCTACAAAGTGGTCTTCCACAAAGGTGTTGGAAGACAGTATTAGAAAGTCTACTTGTATTTAACTCATTCTTTTTTAGCATCTAATTTTCTGTGTGTTTTATATTGTGCATTATAGATTGGCTCAGTGGTATGTGCTTATTATTTATGAAAAAATAAATAGATATTGTGTAATAAAGAATTTGGCTGACCTTTGTCCCCAGTTCCTGGGAGGTGACCTCTAAAGTCTTGGTATTTCCCAAGTGACTGGAGTGTCTTTGTTATTCATGGTGGGCCCCTTAGAGCATAACTGATAGTTTATGTTAATGAGATGACTCAGGATGGGGGGACAGGTGGACATGCCAGAAAAACCAACTATGTGATTAGATGGCTGGCACTTTGAGTCACATGATATCAAGCTGTCCTCTGAGGAGGGGAGGGGGGCTGGAAATTGAGTTCAATCATGTGGCAATGATTCCACTGAAACGTCAATAAAAACTCTGGACACCAGAGCTTGGGTGAACTCCCCTGGTTGTCAATGATCTGCATACTGTCACATATCACTGTGCCAAGAAGGTAATGGCTCCCTGAGGACGACAGAAGCTTCAAGTTTGGAACCCTCTCAGACCTTGCCCTATTCATTTCTCTCTTTGGCTGGTTTTGATATGTATCCTTCTGTTATAATAAAACTTGTAAGTATAAGTAAGCAATAAAAATTGTAAGTATAACATTGTAAAACTATATAGCACTTTCCTGAATTCTGTAAGTCATTCTAGTGAATTATCAAACCTAAAAATACTCATTTTCTTAGTCAGCTGGTCAGAAGTGAGGGTGGCCCTGGGGACACCAAACTTATAGCTAGTATCTGAAGTGAGACTAACCCTTAACCTTTGCTAAATCTGGGTAGATACATATAGGGGTGATTACTCCAAAGTTTTAATTGCTATGGGTATTTGATCCAAAAATGTTTGGAAACCACCTGAGAAACTACTCAGGCTTTGTGACATCTCTTCCCTCACCTGTCATACACTAGTTATTGATTTCAATATGCTATGGGAAGGAAAACTATAAAAGAATTTCATTTGATATTTATAAATTAAAATTATGACATAGGATACAGTAGACTTTAAATGAGAACTGTTCTAAGAGTTAGTCTGTGAGTAAAGAAAATGAGATTGATGACATGGAGACTGTAACACATGGTTGGGCTGCTTGTCAGTTCTTTTACTTACACCATGATTCTTACTCTTGCTTTGGAAATTGATGGTACAGAAAGGAAATGGTATGTGACAATACTTAATATGAGCCCTGTCTAAATTTAATGGAATCAGACATCATACATCATGACCTACCTTCTCTGGTGACAAAATATGATCCTCCCATGACTAATGTTGTGCTGTTTCTCTAATTTTCTCTTTTGAATTGTTTCCTTTAATCTCTATTTATTTATCTAGCTTTTAAAGAGTGGGTGTATAGGGAGGTTGGCTTACAACTGATAATTAGGATAAATGAGCTGAACTGCAAAGATGAATGACCAAGTCCACCCCAACGGTAAATGAATAAATGGGGTACCAGAACCCTCCAACTAGAATAAGGAGCCCTACATTAGGCAAACAATGTCATAGATTTACAAATAGGTGGAGATCAGACTGGGGTGGTATCAATTTAGACATAAGTGATTTGACTTCTCTCACATTCACAAGGCCATGACTGAGTGCACGTTTATTTGCTAATGGGACAATTAGAAAATGAAGACCAATGTATGTATCACGGAGTATTAAATATATTCACCAGGGTTAGAAAGCAATAGTGATCATATTTATGATGGACCTGAAAATACTAGTATAGTTCAAGTAAACTACAGTGTAACTGTTCATTTTTAAAGCCTAGAACTCTGTTTTCTAAATAGAATCATCAACAATCCCACAGATTTGCTTTCAAACAACAATCATTAACAATACCACCCAGAAACCAAGCTAAACATCTAGGACTAGGAAATGGGCTCTTCTCACAATCTCCTCCCTGAGGAGTTATGTGACAGGTATAATTATTGTCCTTCAAGACAAATCTACTCCCCAAAGACAGGCAACTAATTTCAAAGAAAAGAAGGTATATCAAAATAGATGGAAACTAAGGAAATCCTGTGAGAAAACACTGGTATTTGCAGTAAATATTGTGACACAAAATTGCACATAAAGAGCTGCCAAGGAGTCTATTTTCAGAGTACAAGTGAAGCAGAACAAATAGCAATCATATTTATGTGATACCTTTTATCCAAGAGTCCAAGTCTTTTATTTAATCTTTTTATTTCCTATACAGCCTGACTGGGGTAATGCTACAGCAACGAGAATCTAGCTTCTATCCTTCGCTTTAGTGTCAATATTTATGGAATAGTAATTACCACCTCCAAGTAGAGTTGAGGTTAGTTAGGCACCAGAACACAAAGTCATACAAGAAGGGCATTTCTATTCCCTTATCTCCTTCTCTGTACATAATCAGCACATTAACGGCTGAGACGTGTGTTATGCTCAGCATTCAAGCCTTTTGCTATTTCCTGGGTCACAAAAAAAAAAAAAAATTCACTGTGACCAGAATATAAGCCCATGTTTGCCCTCTTAGTCTGGGCAGATATTGAATAAAATGAAATGCTTAATTAAGACATCTTTAATTCAAAGCTTTACCTTTTTTTTTTTTTTTTTTTTTTTTACCGTATCAGCATTCTTCATGTAGCTGATTTTTATCTCTGTGTCCAGCCTGGAGAATTCATTAAGAGAAGCCACAACAAAGTGCAGGAAATGAAAGAGTAAGTGGAAAAAACAAATAGAAACAAGAAAACCTAGAGGCAGAAAGTTGGATGATTGGAAACAGAAACAGTAAGAATAACTGAATTGAGGCCATCATAGATGAGCAAATATTTTCCAATGTGTTAGATGACATTTCTAGCTCTTTTTTGGTGCCCTGGAATATGTGCTATACTTTTATTTGTACTAACCCATTCACCAAATATACTCTCCCTTCCAAGAAAAAAAACAAAAACCCATTTTAGGGATGGAGTATGCTACAGGAACAAGCCAGGTAACTTCAAGTCACTTTGCTCAATACGTAAGATAAGGCACATTTTGCTTTCTCTTTATCAATTCTGCCCACATGTCTCTCCATGTTACTGAGAGGGAGAGAGAGTCTCATTATATAGACAAAATTTTGGTAAAATAGGCAGTACCTCCTTACAAGATTTGAATTGAGAACACTGATTTATTTTTATTGTAACAGCATGATACCTTTCCAGTCCTCAGTCATCAATTTTTTTGGACATATAACTGATATGTGCCTGGGACTGTGCTGGATTATGAAGATACAGAGTGAATGAGATCTAATCCTATGCACTTCTTTTTCTGTCATTCATACATTCATTCACTCAACAAATATTTATTCAGAACCTTGTATATGTGCCAGGGACTTTTCTAGGCATCTAGGATATACTACTGCATGAAAGGGACAGAGATCACTGTCCTAGGAAGTTTGCAGTCTTCCTGGGGAGACAGATATGATAAATAATTCAATTATAAAATACATCGGAGAGTGATAAACACTACAGAAAAAACAGAAGCAGAGAAAGGGGATAGGGAGAACCACAGAGGGTTGCAATAAAAATGGGGCGGGGAAAAAAAGGCCCTGCTGAGAAAGTGACATTACAGTGAAGACCAGACGGAGGTAAGGGAGAAGCCCAAGGATATCTGGGGAAGAGACTTTCAGGAGGTGAGGATAGTAGGAGCAAATGCCCTGAGGTAGAGGCATGTCTGGTACATTCTAGGAATAGCAATGAGCCTGTGTGGCTAGACCAGGGTAGAGTAGGAGAAGGTGGCGTCAGGGGGCAGTGGGTAAATTGTACAGGGTCGTGTAGGCTCTTGTAAGGGTTTTGGCTTTAATTCAGGAGAGGTGGGTTGCTGTGAACGTTTGGAGCAGAGGAGCCTTTACAGTTTGAAAAGCTCTCTCCAACTGCTGTGCTGTTCTGGGCCTGGGGCAGGGGTAGAAGCAGGGGAACCAGTTAGGCTATTGCAACAATCCAGACACAAGATAGTGACGGCATAATCAGGGTGTAGCAGTGTGTAAATGGGTTGAATTGTATTCCCCCCAAAATGTTGAAGTTCTAATCCTTAGTACCTGTGGATGTGACCATATTTGGAAATAGTGTTTTGCAGACGATCAAGTTAAGATGCGGTCATTAGTGTGAGCCTTGGTCCAATACTACTGTGTCTCTATCAAAAGGAGAAACTTGATCACAGAGAGACACATACAAAGAGGGAGATAATGTGAAGACACAGAAAGAAGCCATCTACAAGCCAAGGAATGCCTGAGGCTACCAGAAGCTAGGAGAGAGGCATGAAGCTATTCTCTCTCATATTCCTCAGAAGGAGCCAACACTGCCAACACTCTAATCTGAGACTTCCAGCCCCAGAAGGGAGAAACAATAAATTTCTGTTATTTAAGCCACCCAGCTTGTGGTACTTTGTGAGAATAGTCCTCACACACTAATACACAGTGGAAATGGTATGAAGTGGTGGGATTCTGAATATATGGCCCTCGTTATTCATGGATTCCATATTTGCAAACTTCGCTATTTGCTAAAATGTATTTGAACCATAAAAATCGATACTCATGACATTTGCACAGACATTTGCAGACGTACAAAGTGAAAACTCTGAGTGGCCTGATGCACATGTTCCCAGGTGAGGTTGACCAAGGCCATGTTCTGCCTTGTTTCAGCTCTCATGCTGTAAATAAAGGCCCTTTCACATATATTTAGTGCTATGCTTTTCACAATTTTGTGCTTTCGTTGGTGATTTTGCTGTTTAAAATGGCCCCCAAGCATAATGCTGTGTAAGTGCAAGAAGGCTGTGACATGCCTTACAGAGAAAATCTGTGTGTCAGATGCGCTTCATATAAGCATGAGTTATAGTGCTGTTGGCCATGAGTTCAATGTTCATGAATCAACAATATAAATTAAATAAGGTATCTTTAAGCAGAAATGCACATAAAACAAGGTTATGTATTGATTGGCTGGCAAAAATGTGAACAGAGGCTCACAGGAACCTATCCCTATACTCTCCCTGTGGGGTGATGATTCAGTATTCACTAATTCAGCACTGTGGTAACTCTACAGAGCATAACTAGCGTGAATAACAAGAACAGACTGTGTTTGGAAATTAGACCCAGGATATAACAGTATTTTCTGAAGCACTAGATGTGGGGTCTGAGAAAACGAGGAGTTAAGATTTTTGGCCTGATAAACTGAGACGAGAGGTGTCTTTCATGGAGGGAAAAGACAATGGAGGAAACAAGGTTTTGTTTTTGTGTTTTTTTGAAGGGACTGAGGATTAGGAGCCATCTGTCTTCTAAATACAAACTTGAGTATAAGTTGGGTTATCTGTACAAGAAAAACGTTTTCTGGCTGGGTCAGAGCAGCAAGAAGAAATGTAGTTACTAAGATCCCAAGAGAGGAGACACTCTTTGCTGCCTGGCATGGGGTGGTGGTGAAACTTGGGGGTCAGAGGTCTGTGTTGTAATCCCACATGTGACCCCTCCAAGCTGTGACAGAACTGACTTTATAGTTGATAGGACCCTTGAACAAGATTAGGGAGCTCTGAACAAAGGCTTAGCAATTGTTCATCATAACTTAGTCGTTATTATCAGGCTAAATTCTTTCATATTTAACATGAAATCACCTTAATTTAAGACCATTATATATTTTTGGAGGAAAAAAGAGAGAAAATTGCAGAGGAAGAGAATAGTTGAAGGTGAAATTTCATTCTCCTTCCAGCACAACTGCAATGGTGCCCTGAATGTCACAGAAATGAATTATTTAGAACTGGTGGGAAGATGGTGTCAGACTTTTATCCTCCATCTGATGGTTTTTAAAAAATATCAATCTGCTCACCAGATTTCCTGCCTTAAAAAAGACCCTATATTTATAGTTTCTCATTGTGTCATAAAAAGCAGAATGTAAATAAATAAGGTTGGGGGAGAGAAGTCAATGACATTCTCCTACAGGAAACACAGCAGCCTGTGGCCATGCCATACTTAGACCAGAAATGCATTTAAAGTCAGGAATGGGGAAGATTTTAAGTCAATTTAAGATGCATTGTAGTATGTGTAGACAATTTGAGCCATTGTGCTAGAAGTTCAGGAAGAGCTTGGACAGCTGACTCAAATTCTATAAACCTGGGGTCATGTTCCAACTGAGACCCAGGGAACCTCTGCCCACAACTTATCTGAGAAACATTTCAAGGAGAGGGAAGTTTTCAGTAGTGATTCCATATTTCTAAAATTATTTAAATCTATTTGGGACCTCTCTAGTAAATCACTCATTTATTTCTTAAATCAACTCCCATTGGAGGATTCAAAGCACAGAATACTCTGTTTTCAAAAAAGAGGTGGCCTCTATTTTCTCAAAATTATAGAGCTACTAGATTGCTGCTCTTGACTCTACAACCCGACACGGTTTTCTCCTTAACAAACTGTAGGTTGAAGCAAATGGGGATCTGGCAAATTAGTCTAGTTACTGACCGTAATCACACACATTTTCACCACATGGACAAATCTGAAGAACACTGTAAACTTCATTGCAGCTTCCAGTGTGTTGTTTACAGCCATTTATTTTTACAAAACACACCAATCAATTCAGATAGCCTCACTAGATGTGCATTTTCCATGCAGGTTTCACTCACCCATTCAATAAATATTTATTGAGCAGCCACTGGGGTAGTGCTGGGATGTAAAGATGAAGAAGACAAGCACAGTCCTTTTCTTCAAGGAATTTGGAATCCAGCAGGAAAACAGAGAACTAAATAAGCACTTACGATATGTTATAAGATATATGGTGGTGATGTTTCAAGAGCTGACTACAGGAGCATCTAAATGAGTCTGCATTAGAAAAAATTTATCAGAGGAAATGATGGTCAAACTGAGACCTGACAGATAAGAAGAATATTAGCTTGATCTTTGTGGGTGTTGAAGGGATGTGTTTCTTATAGAAGGCAGGGCATGTTCAAAGGCCCAGAGAAAGAGAAACCCGAGGGCATGAAAAGTTCAAGGGACTGAAAGAAGTTCAAAACCTCAAAAGACTTTAACAAGCATGAAAATACAAGGTGGCATCTGATTTCCAAAATATTGGATTCACTATAAGCACACAAGCTCCTCTTCAGAGAGCATAACCTGCAATTGCCTTCTATCCAAGATATAAGGTAGAAAAATGATATTTAGGGAAGATAGTCTGGGTAGCATGGAATCCACGCATTCCCTTGAGAAGTTACCATTCCATTCTTGGATCATTTGAGACCACAAGAAGTCTATGTGCTTGGATTATATTTGCCTAGCTTCTCAGAGGGGCCTTCACTGAGCCTTTACTAATGTTTGTTTAAAGTTTGGAAGGTGCCATAAAAAAGGAGTCTCATGAGTTCTTTTTAGTACAAGTTGTAAAAGCCATTGCCGACATAAACCCAATATGCCCAAAATAAAAGGCATTTTCACCGGAATTTAAGTAAAAAAATACTTTCTTTGCCCTGAGGGATTGGTATGGTATTTTCCCTCTTCCTATAATGAGAGCTATGTACTACATCATGTTTACTTTTTTTGTTTTTCAGTCTTGATTTTCACCTTGGTTTCCAGGAATTTCAGAACTACATTTCATTTAAACACGATAACCATTTTATCCTTTGGATTTCCATGAGCTTTTAAATTCTTTACCAGACATCTTTTATGTGCCCCTTGGATCCACTTGGACTCACTTGTCTGAAGGGCTCTTGGCCACCTGATTCATTTCTCCTCCAAAGGGCTCTGCTCTGCTATCACCTCTGTTATCAGTGTGACACAGTCATAACCCAAAGCAGCTCACCTCAGGCCAATGCCATGGAGCTCTTGCTGCCTACACTGAAGCTTTCCAGTCGCTAGTGAAATGAGTCATCCATGTATGTGTAACTTGGAAGCATGGAGGAGTTACAGCCCCAGAAGTGAACATCTGACCAATAAAAGACAAGAGCTGATGGGTAAATTATTCTCCTTTCTTCTACCAGAGAGTCTCTTTGAGGAAGTTCCTGTGAGATCAATGGTCAGCTGCACTTGATACCAAGTGGTGAAGGGTTTGCAAGACACCTCCTAACGTCGGTCCCCCCTTCTTCCCTGTCACACTCCCTTTTCTCCTCACTCTTGCTTCCCTGAGACTGTACTTCGCAATAAAGCATTAGCGCTAAAGCTTTTTCCACCCTATTTGTAGGGAACAAGCACTAAAACAAATATTCTCTCCTGATTCTTGAGATTTACTCTCTACTCCTATTTTATTAACCATACTATATGTATTTTTGTGTTTACTTTCTCACATTCTTTTTGAAAATTTGTAGACTCAAGATAAACATATAAATAAGCTCATAATGAGCTTCATTTTCTATTAAATTTATAGAACTTGGGAATTTGGCCAAATTGAAGAGAATATTTTATTTAATTTAATTCCTTAAAATTTCGTTGGAAAATTCAAAGCAGTTTAATGTATTTTCAAAAAAGGAATAGCCTCCATTTCTTCAAAATGATGTTAGCTTGCTGCTAGTCTCTCTAAATCTCTATGTTTGCCTCCTTAACAGACTAGAATTTGTGTGTAATTAAGTTTAAGAAACTGAGCACTTAATCTAAATCTCCCTATAGTGAGATAGTTTAAGGATTTTACTGAAATCTCAGCCGACAAGTATTTTCTTTTCTTTCTGTGCAATTGAAGTGGATTTTACCAGGAAGAACATTTGAAACATTAGTTGCAAATCAGTTTCAATTAATTTTTCCTTTTATTATATACGTTTTTCTGTATTTTTTTCGACCCCTAAGATCAGCACTTGGAGACCAGTAATTTAAAGAATATGTTCCTTTGTGCTTCTTTCTCTGAGAATACCTTATTTCCTGTTGTAGAAAGCCATCACTGATTATCAGAAAGCTCCCCCGTCCCCAACACTATTCAGTGATGCATATATGTAAAGCAAGTTTCAACTGCTGAATTGGTTTTTTTTTTTTCCCAAACAGATTTTTTTTTTCGTACTAAACAATTCTGCTTTTATTCCTTGAATATTTCCAAAGGTTTTTTAATTCTATTTTTAAACAGCTCTTCCCAAGGTTTTTGATGGGTCATTTTGTTCAATTTTTTTCAACTAAGAATAATTTTTAAAATACCCATTTTGTGCCAGGTTCTATGTTAAGTAGGGGGCACAAACAAGTAAGACGTGGTCTTTCTCTACAAATATATAATCTAGTAGCAACTTAAGACAAGCATATACTAAAGAACAATAAAAAGCTAAATATAATTAGTTCCATAGCAGGAATACACATACAATATTAAATCCTTTATTGGGAAGAAGAATAGAACCATTAATTCCTGACTACGTCAGTCTGAAGTAATTTCTATATTTTCTATTGGGATATCGAGTAAAGATGTAATTTTCTATAGTTCTTTAGATCATTAATTCAAAATATATATTAGAATAATGGGTATATTCATACAATGGAATGTTATTCAGCCTTAAAAAGGAAGGAAATTCTGACATATGTTATAACATGAACAAACCTTGAGAACACTAGGCTAAGTGAAACAAGCCAGTCACATAAAGACAAATACTGTATCATGGTACTTATATGATGTACTAGAATAGTCAAATTCATTGAGAAAGTAGAATAGAGGTTGCAAGAGTCTTGGAAGAAGGGAGAATGAAAAGTTACTGTTTAAGGAGTATAGAGTTTCAGTTTTGGAAGAAGAGTTTTGGAGATAGATGGTGGTGACAGTTGGACATCGATATGAATGTATTTAATACCACTGAACTGTACATTTAAAAATGGTTAAAATTGTAAGTTTTGAGTTATGTGTATTTTACCACAATAAAAAATTAGAAAAAATGTATGTTATATTATAAAAAATTATATATATATATACATACGATTGTATTGTATTCGGTACTAGGGAAAAAGATTACTGAACTCACAGTCCAACACAGTGGGATATAATCAAATAACGACAGTCTGCTAGGTTTTTATGTGGTCTGTAGAAAGTACTAGGGTAGCTTGGATGCAGAGATGAACGTATGACTAGCACTGTCCACTGAGAATGGAAGTTGGGATGGGTAGGAAATGGAGTAGAGATAGCTTTAAAATCTTCATAGAAGAATTGGTATTTGAGTGGCTTTGAAAGGTGAATAAGAATTTCGAGAGATAACAGAGAAGGTATTCCAAGCAGAGGAATGGAAGTATTGAAAAGATGGAACGTTTGATAAAAGTTCTGTCTGGTTGAAACATAGGACCAATGGAGGAGTGGTAGGAGATGATGTTAGTGAAATAGATATTGGAGGCTACACTGTTTACCACATTAGAGAATTTAGATTTCATTCTAGATCAATGGTCTTAACCAGTAATGGGCTTCAGGATCACTTGTGGAGCTTTCAAAAATACCTACACCCAGATTTATCACTGGAGATTTGGGTTAGTATATCCAGAGTGGAGCCTGGGCTTCTTCATGTTATCGAAGCTCCACAGTGATTCAGATGGGCTCCCAGAGTCACTACTAAAGGTAATAAATCATTGTTAAAGATTTTATTTTATTTTATTTTATTTTATTTTGAGGAAGATTAGCCCTGAACTAATATCTGCTGCCAATCCTCCTCTTTTTGCTGAGGAAAACTGGCCCTGAGCTAACATCCGTCGCCATCTTCCTCTACTTTATACACGGGACACCTACCATAGCATGGCTTACCAAGTGGTGCCATGTCCGCACCTGGGATCCGAACCAGTGAACCCTGGGCCACCAAAGTGGAACTTGTGCACTTAACCGGTGCGCCACCGGGCAGGCCCCCAAAGATTTTATTTTTAAGGTGAGAGACATGTTAAGGTTCATTTAGCTCTGATGGCAATATGATGGACGACCTGGAGTGGGTAGGACCTGAAGGTAAGAAGACAAAATGGAAGGTTCCTAAAGTGGATGAGAGCTAATGACAGCCTGGATTAAGACAGTGGCAATAGGGACAAAGAATAAGGATAGATTTGAGAGCATTCAGAAAGCCAATACTATTGGAGAAATAAAAAAACAGTGCTCAAATTTGCACATCAGATAATTGGATGAGGGTTGATCCATTAACTGAAATAGTAAATGCTGGCATAACTACTAAATACAACATCTGGCAGATTGTCAAAGAGTAGGTATTCAATAAATGTTTGTTGGACGAATTAAAAAACTCTAATAAACCAATGATCATACAATTGTGGATGAAAAAAATGAGTAAGTAAGGTTGAGTTTATGGATGGGCTTTGTTGGGTTTTGACAGATCTAGACGTGCGGGACAGGTGGAGTGGGAAGTTGTGAAAAAGATATGTAAAGCAGGGAGTGTCATCAAAGCAAAAAAACACAAAGGTTGGAAAGGTGAAGCTGGGTTCCAGAAACAGTGAACAGTTCAGTTTGGCTCTACGATAGTGAGAGATGAGACTATAAAGATACAGTGGCTCCATAATGTGGTGTGTTTGAGAGTCAGACTGAGGTAGTTTTAATTAATTAAGGAGGCAATGGTGAGTCGTGGCTTTTGGGCAGGGGTCTTCCATGATCTTTAGGATCATGTTCTTTTGGGAGATTCTTATAGCAGCAGTGAGATAGGATGGCTTGGGATGAGAAGAAATATAAAGGGAGAAAGATTAATTAGAAGGTTCCTATGAGGGTAGAAGCAAAAGATAACAATAAGAAGCTGAGCAATGATGGTCATAGAAGGAATGGAAAGGCAGGAGCAGAATCAAAAGATATTCAGAAAAAAATTACTATGCCAGATCAGGCCCCAGATTGGGATGGTTGGAGGTTAGAGCTGGACTCAGAGTGAGCCCTTGGTGACAGAGCATTAAGGTCTCAATGACTAGAAGTAATGATGTCAAGAAGGTGAGAAGTTTCAAGTAAAGATAATTGATTTTGTGGTGTCAGCAGGATGTCCAGGTGGAGAAATGTTCAGGGCACCTAGAAATGCAACACTGCAGTCTAGAAGACAGACTGGGGCCAGAAATTTGAACTTGGAAGCCATCTGGTATAAGTGATAAATGAAGTGGATAGGATGGCCAAGGAAACTGAGAATAAGTGTAAGAGAAAACCCCACAGGGGTATGCTTACACTTGGCAGGGTAAAGGAGGGAGGGAAATCTAGGAAATAGGAAGAGGAGCAGTCCTAGAGAGAGACAAGACTCATCCGGAAAATGCATCTCTCAGAAGACAAGAAACAGAGCCTCAAAAGGAAAGAGTGGGTAAATAGAGTAAAAAAGAGAATTGAAGGAAGAGAAGGACCGAGATAGGGCAGATGGTCTGTTGACAGGTGAGGAAGCTTTGGTGGGTTTGAAGCTGAACTGACGGGGTTTACAGAAGGAAGGCATGGAGGAAGGCATGAGGGAGCTGAACTGTTCCATATCCTTTCTGATGCAAGAGGCAGGGGTACTGATAGCATGGTTCCTGGCATTGTGGCCATTTGGGTTTAATGAACTCAATTTATCCTTCCATGTATGCTCAGTAGTCATATAACTTTCACTGAAACAACAGGGCAAGAACTACAGGTGCAAAGAGCATTAAGGACTCTCAAGTCTGGAGCTTGATTCATGAAAACTGCCTGCCTGGGGGCACTGGGTCTCACCATTTCCTGAGAGGAAACGGTCAACGTTAAAATGACCATTTTGTATGTCAATATGCGTGCCAGAGCTATGCGTGGCAATTAACTAAATATCACGACACTATTAATTGCACACTTTTTTGTCACTAATTTGAAATGATATTTTTGTCATAAACTAAATTCCTGTATAGATTTGAGTCTGTATCTGGACTCTATTTCATTTCATTTTATACCAAACCTGCTGGTATTTAATTGGGATTGCCTTGAGTTTATAAATTAATTTGAGAAGAACCAGCATTTTTACAATATTCAGTCTACTAAAAAGAAGGGTATTTAAGTCTTCTTTTATGTCTCTCAGTGGAAGATAATTATTTTTCCATATTGTTCCTAAACTTGTCTTTTTCAGTTTATTGCTATAGATTTCCCTTTTGCATTGCTATTGTCAATGGTATTATTTTTTGCACTGCAAGTGTGTGTCAGTAAGAAAGATGTAGGTATTTTCTCAGATGAACAATTAAAATTTTTTAAAAATCTAAAGCAAATTTCAGTTTTTAATAGCATCTGACCTTCATTGAGCTGATACACATGTAAAAAAAAAATCATTTTGGATACTACTAGCGAGTAAAACAGGGAAAAAAATGAATGTGGTTTATTTCGTTTTTGTGTTGCTAAAGTTTCCTTACAGAAGACAAGCTGTATTTGGAGTTAAAATGGGCTGTCTGTTCAGTCTTGGTCCCACCAATGGGAGCTCCGTTTTCCTCCTAAGACCACACAAAGCTCTAGCTAAACTCTGGCTCTTTCCCCAGAAAAGCAGCCCAGTTCAGTCCTGCTGCTTGAATTCATGACCATGACCAAGGGCTCTTCAGTGTCTCCTCCCCAGGTGCTGGTGGAACAGGTTGAAGGAAGCTGCAGCCACAGCAGTAATCCCCCCACTGCCAATCACACTCATCACGGACAGAGAGGAGTTTTCAGATGGTTTCACGCAGCCATGAGTCAGAAAGGGTTTTGGTTTTACCTTTTTCTTCATCCCAGTCCTTTGAAACTTTTCAGTTTGGAGAAAAACTGAAAACTATTTAACAAATCTATACAAGGGGTAAGCAAACTTTTACTGTAAAGGGCCAGATAGAAATGTTCTAGGCTTTGTGGGCCACATGGTCTCGGTTGCAACTTCTTAAATCTGTTGTAGCATGAAAGCAGTAAATGAGCCTGGCTGTCTTCTAACAAAACTTTATTTACAAAACAAGTGGTGGGCCGGATTTGGCTCATAGGCCAGATTTAGCCTGTGGTTCATAGTTCCCAGATCCCTATTTTAGATCAGTAAACTTCCAAACCATTCATTATTTATATTTTAAAGAATAAAAGCAATGCGCTAGTCTCCACAGAGCTAATGATGACAGGATGCAAAGCACCGGAATGAACAAAATGTAGAAAAAGCACCAAAATGATTTCTTATCAATTCCAAAATAGCAATTCTGAGCATAGCTAGCATTTGTCTGCTTTACAAAGCACAAATGGGATCATAGTATTTAATAAACACACATATTACATTGCAGTGTGAGGAGGAAGAGAGAGTGGCATGAAAAAATCAGTAGTAATGAAAGCATTTGTTCTTACTTACCAATCCTGTACCGCATTGAAGGATTCCTCATTTGTGATGTCATACATTAAAATAAAGCCCATGGCCCCACGATAATAAGCTGTGGTGATAGTCCTGTATCTTTCCTGGCCTGCTGTGTCCTAAAAGATAATAATAATAATCTCTCAAAAAATAAGGCAATACATTTTAGGGGAAGTGGTTATTCCAGAAATAATCACCATAAAGAGTCTAAATTGTACTTGCAGTGTACAGCTGCGCATATTTTTCAGTCTTGTTTTTCCTAATAGTTTTCATATGGCAGTTCTGCATTATTATGAAAAATTCTCTTTTCGTAAAGATCTAGTTCAAAGTACCTTCTACATAGCTTCATTCTTATTAAGTAGCATCTAACTATAGAAAATAAAATAAAAAGAAAGATCATACATATCAAAAGGTGTGGCTTTTGTATAGTTTACAGCCAGAGGAGTACATGAGCTCCATCATTATGTATTTATTGTCTCCCTACTATGAACAAGACACTGTGGGGGAAAAAAGAAGTTTATGAAAAAGACCCTGTTTTTAAAGGCATGCAGTTTAGTATCAGTTATTCAACTGTAAAATGAGATTAAAAATATCTTCTTTGTGTGGAAGTTTGAGTCAGACAGATCTAGAATTCCTGCTCTCCCCTTAGTTAGCTGGGGGAATGTGGGCAAGCCACTGAACCTCCGTGAAGTGACCACCTCTAAGGTGCACCACGCTTGTTAGGGTTACATGAAATAGTGCATGTGAAGTGCTGCACACAGAGCCTGGCACGCAAAAAGTGGTCAGTAAACGGCACGTACTGGCTGTTGTTCCCGAAATTTGGGGAGGCAAGGCTAACACAGGATGGGAGATAGCAGCTTACAAATACAGGGGTTCCAGGACTGCAAAAGAGCTGGCATGGAACAGTTAAATCTGGGGATCAGAGGCAGCTATGTCACTGAAACAACCCATATATGTCATGTGAACTGTATAGTGTAGCTCAAGAGATTACTCCTAAATTCTACCAGCTCTTGCCCCTTTGTCTTCTCGGGACCTGGGATGTCACTTACAACCCCCTTCACCACTTTCCCTGGAGACTGGGCTCTGACTTCTCTCTGCTGTTACTCTAGGTGCTTAGCATTTTGGACTGAAATGTTACCTTCTTTCTGACTTCAGCGTGGATCGTCTTGCTCCCCTTCTCCTAGAGATGCCTCCTTTCTACACAGAGTGCATCCCAACTCCCCCTAAGACTTAAGAAGTCTTTAAGTGAAAGCTAATGTGTTGGGTGGCACAAGAATAGATTCCTTTAGCATCAAAATGAAGCTAATATCTCCTGGATCTCACTGTTGGGTTGGGCTCATGTTGGATAGGCTGTTCATCACCCGCAGGTATCTCCTGCTTGGATGCTTACACTCCACCTGGACGAACAGTGGGAAACTCAAGATTGCTTACAATTTTCTCCTGATTTGTGCGCTATATTCTATTTAGCTCCTGCAAGTTCAGAGAAGGGTGATCAAAGAAGGCTGAGGAAATCAGCGAAGGATTCTGAGAGAACGTGGTGGTGTGAAACGGAACTTGAAAATTAGCTAAGGGTGTGACTTTTCATGAAGCCAGCAACAATTATATTCTACTCTTGGAGCAGAGATAAGGCTGGCCTGATTGGAAGATATTCATTAGGTGATACAACAGAGATAAGGTTCCAAAGGTAAGATGAAAACAGACTATGATAGCAAAAATACAGCAAAATCAGTGAAGAGCTTTTAAAACATACCACCAACAGGAGAAAACAAAAAGGAAAACACATATTTCACCAAATGAACATTTGACAACTCCTTGAATATAGAAAAAAATGCTATAAATAAAATTGAAATGATATAGAAACAAATGATAAACTGGGAACTATATTTGCATGGTACCAGCGAGACCAAAAGTTAATATCTTTGATATATTAAATGGTATTAGAAATCATTAAAAAATGTTAAATATTCTAATTTTTATAATTTTTTATTAATAGGCTCATAAATAGCTAATTAATTTATAAAAAGAGTTGAATCTCAAGCATAATAATGGAAATGTAATGCTGCATAGTTTCATGCCCTTATAATAGAATTTACCTGTCAACTATTTGAATATTTTATTATACATTGCTTAGTATTTTATAAATTTGAAAGTGTAGGTGTTAGTCATAAATATGGATATCATAAGTTGCACATAATTGGGATAAATATACAAATTTGTTAGGCAGAGAGAAGCAAATCTTGAGCTTATTTGGATATTCTTGGATATTTGTTGGATCTAATTCAATTAACAGTATATCCAAATGTGAAATAAGGAAGAAAGTTAGAGAACCAAATTCCTAAGTACCATGTTTAAAGAGCAAGGTATAATCAGAGGTTGTATAATATATTTTAGCTCTCTGGGGAACAGAACCCCTTATAACTAGTCATTCTATAAAACGTATCCACTTTTGACTTGGGTTCATATTTTCCAGAACACATTTTCTATAAAATTACCTTTTTTTTTTTTTTTTTTTGCCTATTGTGAAACGCTGTAAATGGTTTTCTTTTTCTCTTGGTAAAATATCTTTTTGGATTGATTGAGCAACCTTCTTAAAGATTGGGGACCTCATTCCTGCTGCCTTCTCTGTACAACAGATAGCTTTTCCATAATTTCTCAATAGGAGCAAACAGCCACTATACCCGAGGCACTGCTAAAAGGTGACCCAGACCCTTCCTGTCAAGCATGTCTTCAACACAGACACTGAATAATACTGTGTTGGAAAACTATGGCATTATCTCTTTCTCCTTGACCCCTTCCAGTGATGCCTTCCCTTTTCATGTGATGTTAATTTTATTTTGACATAAAAGAAACTAGTTCTAGTGTTATAAAACACACCAATTTCACACTGTAGGTATATTTAGTCTTTGAGAGAGCAGAAATCAAGGTCCCGTTATATTATGATTGAGATGTTACAGGAAACCACAGGGTTGAATAGCCATTAGGTCTCAAAATTTAAAAATAGAGAAAGGAGAACAAAAAAAAGCTTCTAAGAAAAAAAAAATAGAAGCTTTCAGATAGCACTTAAGTCACAGCAAAGGGCAGGACCTTCCACACCATTCTGACTTGACCCCAGAAACACAATGTAATTGGAAGTAGTCATCACCTAAAAACTCTCAGGGAGAATAAGAAATTGCACCAAACAGAGAAAGTGTGGTAAGAAATAAGAAGGAAATTCTCTTTCCAAGTAAAAGAAAATAAAAAAGAGTAAAACTAAGCTAATAAACAGACACCAAGTTGGTTCTGCATTGGTTTTGAGCACAGAAAACAATCTCAGAATTACAAACTCATTAGCATATTCTCTCCCATGATATCTGGAAGAATAGGAAGTCAGAAAAACACTTCATTATGTTTGACATTTACTAATGATGATACAAGATTATATTTGAAAGAAGAGAACATTTTATAATGTCAAGAGCCACTAATGTAATTAAATGTGAACATTCTCCGAAGGTAAGTGACTGAAATGGTACCTCTTCTCAATGTGCTCAGGAAAATGTCTCCAAATTCTGGCTTTGCATTGTTCCTCTGCCCCATTGATTCTAATAGCTAGGAATACCTGCTGATTTACTGTAAATATAGGTTTCTGGTGATTGAAAACCACCACTATAAATCTCTTCCAGAGAAAATGAGGGATTAAAGAAGTGATTAAATAATGAAAATTTTTTCCTTCATTTTCCTCTCTTTTAAGAAAAATAAAATCATTTTAGTTGGTTTAAATATTTTGATTTCTCACTCATGTTTTTAGGAGGAATTTTTGGCCTTAATGATAAGTTTGATTAGCAAATACTTGAATAACTGTGAAGAAAAGACTGTAAAATGGAAAACATTAGCAGCTTGATAATAGTAGCCAGTATCAATTTCAGTTTGAATTTAGGCATTCTTGTCTTACGGTCTGTTCTCTGATGAAACATTTTATTCCTTTAACTGTATGTACTGCATTGTGAAAGCATTCTGAGGTCATGCAGAGATAATGTGCAGTTTTAAGACTGAGGAAAGAGCTTTCGTTTGTAAGGTCTGGGTTATATTGTAATTTGGTTTTTGTTTTGGTGATTACTTCTCTCTGTATTGGATTAAAGGGAAAATGGAAGTAACCATTAGTAAAGAAACATAACTCAAATAATACCACCACAATCAAAATACATTTATTGAATGTCTAGACAGAGAAAAATAGACTGAAGGATAGACAATCCTGGTACCTGTTAAAGTAAGTAAGTTTATAGGTAAAGAAACCAAACCAAAACACATTGGTGTTGACTGATCAACAAAAGCAATTTAATTAAGCTAAAGGAAATAATATTTAATAACCCAAAGAGGAAGTCAACAGAAATGGAAGATGCATTGCAACATGAGACATAAAACACACTTCAGTGAGTTCCAAATGGACACAAAGACGTGGAATGGAATAAACACTTGTCATTTAGCATTCAAGCAAGTAGTAATCTCATAACTTGTATTGGCTACATTTTACCTATAGGAATTATTTTGAATCATCAAAGGAAGATTAAATTATGCTCAATAAAGCTTAATATTAACACTGATTGATTGATTGATTCATTCATTCAATAAACATTTAGTGAACACATTACTAGTTAGGGACTGTGATAGGTATATACTAAATTTATTCTATTCTAGACATATTTTTGTATATTTTAAAATTCGACACATTAAAAGCATTTTATTAATCAGAATATTATATTCCCTACATGTCTAGAAAAGATTAAATAAAATCGTGAAAATATCATTTCCAAAGAAGCAGA
The DNA here is from genome assembly GCF_041296265.1 of Equus caballus. Lineage (NCBI taxonomy): Eukaryota > Metazoa > Chordata > Mammalia > Perissodactyla > Equidae > Equus > Equus caballus. Next base: position 28,989,368 of record NC_091704.1, read on the forward strand.
CAGCTTAGAAACTTAAAACTGTAATTGAGACCATCTGCTCAGTGGTGAAGTTCTCCAATTCCTAGTCACTGTTACAGGTTGTGTTGTGTTCCCCAAAAGATATGCTGAAATCCTAACCCCTAGGACCTGTGAACGGGATCTTATTTGGAAATAAGGTCTTTGCAGATGTAATCAAGTTAAAATGAGATCATACCATATTGGGTGGGCCCTAACCCTATGATTAGTATCTTTTTAAGAAGAGAAAACTGAGACACAGAACACACAGATTAAGGCCACACAAAGGCAAAGGCAGAGACTGGAGCCATGCATCAACAAGCCGAGGAATGCCAAGGATTGCTGGCATCCACTAGCAGTTAAAAGAGAGGCATGGAACAAATTCTACCCTAGAGCCTGAGAGAGCATGGCCCTGCCAACACCTTAATTTAGGACTTCTAGCCTCCGGAACTGTGAGGCAATAAATTTCTGTTGTTTTAAGCCCCTCAGTTTGTGGTACTTCATTATGGCGGCCCCAGGAAACTAATACAGTTACTGACCCAGTTTGCAATCTTCATGATCAGGGAGAAAGCAATATAATTTCACAGCTACCCACACACCCGTTTACTACTTTACAGAGGAGAAAACATAGAAAATTAAAGGCAGTATTATGGAAAAGTCTAACATAGTCTCACTGTATGAATTCATGGATGTTATGCTAAAATGCATTAAAATACCCCATTTATGTAAAATTAATTCTGCTCAAAAGAGAGTGAGTTGATGTATCTTATTGCTTTAAAAAAGTAGATCTTAACATATTTATGTGTATATATACATACATATGTATACATACAGACATATATGGTTATTAGAAGGACAGAACAGCATTGCCTGAAATGACAAAAATTATAAATTGCTTCATGTTGAAATTTTCATCCTCAAATGGTTGAGATGCTGTTACAGAAAAATCTAACAAGATGCAAGCTTCCCCAACAACAGAAACAATAAAATGCTGATTATTACACATCACTTCTTCTGTATGATGTTACTTCTCCCAAGTTGTATTTATTTTTCATTTCCATAAAGAGGCAGGCACAAAGGAACATTGACTATAGTCTTATAAAAATAGTGAACAAAATGGGAAGCTTAAATATTTTATGCTTTCTTGTTGCATATTTATTTTTAAAATGAAATAAGAATTTTTTTCCTTACAGCAGCTAATCTTCCATTAAAATAAAATTTACAAACCACTTTTCCCTACTGATCTTGTGCAAACAGTCAGTTTGAATTCATTTACACACACAGACAAGCGCCTGTAAATCAAGCCCATATTTTAGAAGAGAGTGCTAATAAACTGGCCCCTAAATAGTTCTTCAATCGATTTAGATGTCCTTCCTAGCTATCGTCCTTCATCCTTCCTCTTCCCACCAGTAGATTTTATTGATCAGATTTTCTTGTCATAATGTTTCACTTTTAAATACCCAAAGCTTCATTTTACAATAGCATTCACTTCTAAGTAAAACCTAATAAAATAAGCCTGAGGCAGAAGGATAAAACTTGACCTATTATTTCTTGGCGGTGTTACCATGGCAATTCATCCTTCCTAGAAGAGAGAAACAGTCATATATAGCTTGGTTATAAGGGGCTTTTGACTCCATTGTCAGTGAGACCCTAACATATCGACCAATTGTGTGTTTTTGCTCATGAAAGTTGGAGACACTTTTCAGTAAACACCTTCTAAATGCTCAGATGAACTCTCTTTAAGACCTTAATAAAATTTACCATCAAAACTGTGCAAAGGCACCTTCATTTATTTTATTTAAGAGCTTGTTTTCAAAGAACGCTTAACACAAAGGCAGAGAAAGACGCCATTTTTGCTTTCTTTCTAATTAATCTTTTTGACATACTTCTTCCCAGTGGGATTTTGATTATGCTCAACTTCGTCAAAACCTGGGGGATAAATATTTAAAGGCAGGCAGCTCAGAGCTTTTAGTCAAGGTTGGTGATTGTTTTTCTTCACAGAATGCAATTCAAAATGCTTGCAGCAGATCAAATGCTCTATGCTTTAAAGGATAACAGGCTTTTGAGTGGGACTCTTATTGTCACCCTAAAATTGGCAACTAAGACTCAAGCCAGACCCCTTCCAAAGGGATGGAGCTTTCAGTCACACAAGCCACGTGCCAGTTGGCTGGTTGGATGGATGTCTGCTTAGGCAATAGAATTGTTGATCTGCGCTTGTATAGGGGTATTTGAGACCTGGAAAGAGATGGCAGGGTTGAGTAGGGGGAAGCAGTAGAGAAGCCTGACTTCCCACAGGTTAGCATGGCCAGGTGAAGTGAGTTTCTCATGGATCAACAAACATCACAGCAGGTAGCTGCACTTGACACATTTTGCCATTAACTCACTTTTGAGAGGGCTGTCTCCTGGATGGGGTGTGGGAGCCTACGAGGAATATTAACAGGGGCAGGAGGGAGCTGAAGGAATGTTAAAAGGGAAGGAACCTGAGCAAATCTCTCATATCATGTCACCGTGTAGTGGGAGAGGCCTGCAGGACTCCCTGAACATCCTACACAAGGGAACCAGCACTTGGATGTCTGTCACAGAAAACAGGGTGGGTGGCAGGACAACTTAGCCAGAGAAGCCAAGAGAGAACTATAACTCATATCCAGTTAGATAGAGTCATCTGCCCTTTCTTTGTCTCCCAGCCCTCCTTCCGTCTCTTGACCCTGGAAGAGTAAGAACTAGACAAAGGAGGGACAGAAAAGGTGAAAGTGTGGATCAAACCCCTCTTCCTGATACACTTCCAGTCCCTGGGAATGCAGGCAGATTTGCAAGGGAAGAATAGGAATGTTAAATGAGATATGACCTGGACATTTAAACTAGGCTTAAAAATGCTCAGCTTTTATTTTTTTTAATACACTTTATTTTTTAGAGTAGTTTCAGGTTCGCAGCAAAATTGAACAGAAGGCACAGAGACTTTCCATATACCCTCTGCGCCACACATAGCCTCCCCCATTACCAACATCACCCACCAGAGTGGTACATTTGCTGCAGTTGATGAACCTACCCTGACACATCATAATCACTCAAAGTCCAGAGTTTACGTTAGGGTGCACTTTTGGTGGTGTAGATTCCGTGGGTTTGTACAAACGTATAATGACAGGTATCCTCAATTACAGTACCACACAGAGTAATTTCACTGCCCTAAACATCCTCTGCCCGAGCTTTTTTTTTAAATAAGAGAAAAAGATTGGAAATGGGATGCTCAAGTTGTAGTTTGGGGAGAGGCACAGGACTTTGAAAACAGGGTTTAGATAAAGATAATACCAACGCATGATATTTAACACCAATGGATTTAGACTTTTCACCAAACTAATCACCAGTGAAATATAACAACACAACAACATGAAGAATGTAGACTTAAGCAGGGCTTTACACATTTCAAAGCACATTCACATGTATCATTTCATTTAATTATTATTCTGGGGTAGTAGACCACTTCGCAGATGATGAAACTGAGAAACAAAGAGGCTAGGTGCCAGATCTAAGTCAAAACAGTGGAAAACGACAAATGTCATACCAAACACAGCCTTCCTCACACATTCAAAATTTAGTCCTCCTTCCAAATATTAGACTGAATGTTGAATAATTTAGGTTATATTTTTCACTCTGGGTCTATGTTTGATGTCATTTGGCTATTTAACATTCATGTATGTGCTTTCGATCTTTGTCAGTTTCACTGTTTTGAACTCCATTCATTCTGCAACCATTGGTAGCTGTGTCTAGTCCCAGTACTCTATTGAAACTGTTCATGCTAAAGTAATCAGCGCCATCCTGATTGCCATATCCAGTGGTTTCATTTTTGGCTCTCATCTGATTTTCCTTTTTGAAACATTTGGTACTGAGGACAAGTACTTATTTCTTTAAATCCACTCTTCCACAGCATGGCTCTCTGCTGAATCTTTAGCCTCTTTGAATTTTCTTCTTTAGTTACCTTGCGAGCTCTTCTTTTCTGCTCACCTCTTAAAGGCACACAGGCTTCTGATCTTTATCCTCTCTCATCCTCCTGTGCTATACTATCTTCATAGTTTCAAAGGTAATCTATAAATAGCTGCACCTTGGTAGGAAACCGTAACAACATTCTTGTGTCCCAGAACTACATTTCTCTCATCGTAACACACAGATATTTCACATTTAACTTGTACAAAAAACCAAAGTCATGGCAATTCTCTTAAACTTGTGTCACCAGCACTTTAAATCTTTTAATCACAACATCAAAACACAAATTTTTGCAAGCTGAAAATCTGCCAGGTATCCAATATTCTCCCTCACCCTTCATTGACATCCCTCCCATATTTTTAAAGAAATATAATCAGACATGACACTGTTTTTCCTTAAGCCTAGGTCAAGGCAAAAGAAAAGATAATATCACCTAGGCTTTTTCTTTATTGAAATACTTTTACTCTTATTACTAATCACAGCTTTCTCTACTCTCTAGGAGAAAATGTCGTTAGTCTGAGATGCAGGCCTAGCATCTTTGGGAAGGAAAAAAGATGCACACAGAATAAGGTCTGTAAAGATTAAATACAAAACAAGTTCATAGTTTTTGACATGGCTTATAGATTCTTGTCATATCACCAATGTCAGTTCTACACTGTTGAAAAAAGGGTTGAAAGAGTTCCAAAGGCCAGCTGAGTCACTCTAAATTTTGTTAGTTTTAAAATGAAACCAGAACTGGGTATAAAATATATGACTGTGGCATGAGTTTTCCTCTAGAATAGGAGTGTTTCTGTGCCTTGTGCAGTCTTTCCTCTGTTAAATAGTCAAGTTGGCTACTCAGCTAAATTTCTTTCTCTGATCAGCTTTCTTTTGTTACTCATGCTGAAAAGTGATTGTGTCACTCATTGTAGGTCAAGATCAAAGGTTTTTTCTTTTTTTTTTTTTGAATTCCAATTAGATATTAGGTAGATAGGGTGACCACACATCTTGGTTTGCCCAGAAATGTCCCAGTTTATGTCCTGTGGTAGATAATGAACACTTAATTAATGAACTTATTGTCTCAAAAAAGTCTTCTGGAACTTTTTCAGTTTAATTTATATTTGAAACCAGGTCTGGATCTACAAAACAAGTCATAGTTTCTGACATAAAATGTTTTGTTTGATTAACATAGTGTTTAAATTTTTTAAGCCAACATATCAGAATGTGGAGATTTTTACGCAAAAGACTATTTCTTCTGAAAAATTAAGGAAGATGGTAACAAATGTTGTCTACATTGCTGTGTAGCCAGAGGGTTGGAGCACCTGTCTTTTTGGTCTTGTGTTTTCATGCTCAAGAGAACTCAAGTATATCTTCAGAAAGAAATAAAAATCGCCTATCAAATGGTTAGCACTTTATTCTTCTGGGCTGTCTTAACTAAGAATAAAACTAATTCTTAACTTAGCCCAAGCAATTTAGTGTCTACGTGCAATTTACATTCGAGCTCAAAATTTATATAATGGAAAAGTCAGGTTGTTTTAACTAATCAATATTCTGCCTGGGTTAACTTCTCGTTAAAAACTAACCAAACGTTAGAAATCTCTATTCCTCACATTGTGCTGAGTACTGAGGAAAACATAGAATAAGTATCCATGAGATACAATCTCTAAATCAAAGAATTTGCATTTCCCATAAACTGGAAAAATAAAGCACATAAAGCAATCTGAGAACCTGGCTGTATTTGAAGTGTTTGTTGTGTGATGTGTGCAGTATGTGCCAGAGGAATCAAAGAAAGGGCAGACTGAAGTGAGCTGGCAAAGCCCCGGGAAGAGGTAAGGCAGGTCCCCAGTGCTGGGAAAGTTTTGAAGGGGAAGAGAGGTGAGGGGAGGTGGTTAGCAGACACAACCACAATCGGGATGATGAGAAAGACCATGGAAATGAGTCAGGGGTGAAAAGACTGGCACTGATGTTTACTCTGAGTAAATTTCTCTACCACTTTTCCACTGCAGGGGCTAAAACAATATTTATCTTTGAGTATTGCAGGCTTTTGTTTGGTATCTGGAAATTCACCAGGCATTGCAAATGAATGGTATGATTCCATATTTCCCCTTTAACCTATAGTATCTGGGGAGGAAAAAACAGGACTGATTCTTCTTTCTTCCAGAGCAGGATCCATAATCTGAAATGGAAGAGAGAAAATGTAATCTGTGACCCAGTACCAGCTGGGTCAAATAATTAAATCTCTCTGTATTTTTACTTTCTAACTAAAATAGGAATAAAATTATCTATCTTCTCAAGGCTGTGGTAAGGATTAATAAATTAACATATCTGAAGGTTATTTTGTTTTATTTTTCCCCAGAAGCAGCAATATGAGGAGGAAAGAATAAGGGCTTTAGTGTTAGAACACGTAGGTTCCTACTCTGGCTCTGAGATTCACAGGCTATGTGGCTTTAGAAATATCACCTAACCTCGCTGAGCATTAGTTTCCTGATTTCCACAATGAAATCAATACCTAACACCAGGTTGAACTGCAAGCTGCAAATGAGAAAAGTTCTATGTAAGCTATAAAATGCTATAGGTAGCATCATTACTATTGATTGTGTTAATGATAGTAAAGAATCGAAGCTAGCATGTCAAATCCCAATAGAAAGTGTGTGGTAAGATGCAACTGGATTGCTCAGGAAAATATTGCTCCTTACTTATCCCATCACCAGGGAAGGAAAGGAAATAAAGATATTTGTCCTTCAGAATCACCCAGAATCTACGTGCCCTCATTTTCTCTCCCCATGCCTCCTTACATAAAAAGGGAACAGAACTCAAAGATGAAATACAGAATTAAATCCCTATCATAACTATTACTTGATTATGGATTCTGATTTCCTTAAGGTCCTCTGCACATTCTTACTTTTATGATTGTTTTGACCCTCATTGAGACAAAAGGCCTAACGAATTACCAAAGTGTTTTAAGGTTAAAGCAGTGGTTCCCACATCTCAAACTACTGCTCACTATAGTTGATAAGAAACATTTAACAATAAGTGATATGTCAGATGAATGAAGCCTCTAAAATACACAGGGAGACAAAGGAAAATGAAAATGTAGAAACCAGATGCTAGAGAAATAGAAGTCACTGTAGCATCTCATTACGCGCTCCATAGAGAGAGAGACTAACCCACAGCAGGCAGCCGCTGTGCAACAGACGTGGGCAACAAGAGGATGAAATGACTGTCTGAGTTTGGCAGGAGTACTGGAGAGCCAGGGAGAAGAGATATCAGCGAAAGGATACTTACTTGGGAAAGGCTTCTTGACTTGACCAGAAATAGTATTACTATTAATAATTGCATACCTTTCTCTTTTATAAATGGGTCTAACATATTTCCTTGTTTCTTTATAAATAGCCATCATCTTAAATAATTTTAAAAATATAATGGGATGCTATAACATTCAAATGGAATATCTAAACATCAAAGGCAACTTCTACTTTCTGAGCACTGTTTCATAAGTTGTCAAATTGGTGGAAAACATTAAGACCCTTCCCTGGCATTTGGGAAACAGGGACACAGACTTGGGCCTCGCACAGCATGGGGCACTTTCACATGTGATCTCTGTGACCTCCCATTTCTGTATGGGATTAAATAGTATCAAATTTGATAAGGCATGAAATCATCCAGGGCCTCCAAAGATCAATGGTAATTACAAATAAAGCTTTAAGATAACATACCTAAGTGGATGACAATCTCTAGCCTTCTGCCTACATTTTTTGGTTATGTGGAGACCATCAAAAGATGGTTTCAATCGCTATTTAAGCAATCCTCTCTTTTCTGTTCAGTTCTGATTCGACACAAATGTAGAGCTGAGTCTGATGCTCGGCTCCATAATTGAAGAAACTGAAATCAGAGGCGGAGGTAAGAGGCCAGCTACAGAGACGATTAAGGGGTTAATGAGAGACGTGCCCAGGGAAAACAATTCAAGGAGGCTTTATTAAGCCTCAGAAGTCTGAAGAGTGACTTCCTACAAACTGGAAGGATATAAAAGTCTTTCTGATACAGTATCAGAAGAAGCTCTTTTCTTTTTATAAATCTTCATTCAAGACAGGACTGGACTTTTGGGGAGCAAATGGGACCTGGATATTGGCTGCAAAAATTGGGGAAATTAGAAAGGCAGACATCCTGTCTTGAGGACTGAGCTATGAGTTGTGGATTCTCATCTGGAGAGGTAGAGGGGCCAGAGCGGGGAGGGAGCCTGGTAGGCACTCAGGGCCCCTTTGGCATTGTTATTGTGAGGGCTGCTTTTGAAAGGGATAAAACTCAACCATAGAACCAAAAGGAAACAAAAACTAGAAAAGAGGCCAAACTCGTATTAAATCTTGATACAATCTAAATCTAGTATAACATCTACAGAATTTATTCAACCTGAATTCTATTTAGGGTTTAAACTCTCTATGAAGTCAGAAAAGGCACGTTTCCAGGACTCATTACAAATAAACCAACCACATTATTTCCAGATCAAATGAAAAAGAACCTGTACTGACTTGTATGAAAGAGAAAGCAGACAGGCAGATTGGCAATACAGAAGATATAAAATATTCACACATTAGCATTTTAAATTTAAGAAGAAAAGTTAGCTAGGACCAAGAAAACCTTATTGATGGGGGAATAAAACCCATGCATAAAACTCGAAGTTACCTTTGATGTTTAGATATTCCATTTGAATGTTATAGCATCCCATTATATTTTTAAAATTATTTTTTATTAAAATTTATTTAAAAACATTTAGTTTTTATTTTTCATAGTAAAAAGTTACCAAAATCACTGCATTACAAATAGACCAAATAGACCTAAATCTTTTGCCAAACAATCTGGCAGCCCAGAAAAGCATTTTTCCCACATTTAAATTTCACTGACAACATGGCTGCTGGCATGAAAAGTCTGAAAGGGCATTAGTATTCCAACTCTAATTCAAATTTCTACTCTCAATGCAAAAAGTTCTTTTAGGGCTTGTGTGCCAGGCAAATGTATTTTTCTTACCATGTCAACAGACTCTCCCACTTGACTAGCTTGATAGCAGAGTCAGAGAGCAGATGCTCTGGCATCTCCTGATCCTTCTCCTACAGGAAAGACAGAAACTTCTCCAGCTGGGCACCACCCAGGCTGGAGTATGCCAGGCCTGATGATCATGCTGTGCTAATAAGGTCAGGGTCTGATCCCTGTGTGTTCTTCATTCTGTCCGACTGCATGCTCAACCTGGCAAGTTATTTCACAAATGTGAGAGGCAGGTGGATGGGCAAAGGTGTAAGGCTGTATTTGCACAGATCCTTCATCCTTCATGGAAAGACGAATGAATGACTCTTTATCAAAGACCAAAGACTACTTTAAGCTGATGAAGAACATGACCATGTAGGTCAGGGTTTCTTCCCTTGTGGGGCCGATAGCAATAAATTCTGATGTAGCTCAGAGTTGGCTTGGAGGAACAAATACAATGGAGAATTATTGCTCGATTTCAGGGAAGTTTTGGGAGATCTATTCCTTCTAACTGACTTATAAATTACATTTGGCATTTTAACATAGTGCCACACTCTCAGAAGTTCTCCTTTAGTAGATTTGGCAGTGGAGTCTGGGAATTTGCACTTTCTCCCAGCACCCTTGGTCGCTCCGATGCTGGTAGTTTGACTAATACCGGGAAACCGTCAAGAGCACGGACTCGGGGGTTAGATGACTCATGCTCACATTCTAGCTCCATCACTTCCTAGCTGTGTGACCTTAGAAAAATCAATTAACCTATCTATATCTGTTTCTTCAATTGTAAAATGAAGACCATGACAGATTATCTACCAAGGCTTTTATGAAGATTAAATGATCTAAAAGAGGCAACTTGTTTAGCATAGGACTTCAGACATAGGAAGTGAGAAATACATGTTAGTTATTACAACTCCTAGCTGCTCTTCACTTTTTGTTTCTTTCTTACGTGCAATGTTTTAAATATCAATATGCTTCATGTTGATGATTTGGGTTTTTAAAATCAACATAGAAATTCATATACATATATATATATATAAAATGTGTATGCTATATAATATGTGTGTGTGTATATATATATAAACAATATGTGTGATAGATCTAACTTTGGGATGTCATTTTTTTCAAAGATGTGACTACAAACCACTATTAATCACACATTTAAATAAAATAGTGAATGATCAAGGAGTAAAGATGTTTTATAAGTTGTTATTGTTCGCTAAATTATGATCTCTTTTTTTCTCAAATGGAAATAAGCTTACTGCTATCATCTTCCAAATTGTTTGAAGTCGACAAGCAAAAATCTCTGAGCTCTAAAACTTCTTTCTGCCAGAAGACTTACTTGAATATGAAGTGTCCAAGGCAATTAAAGAACAAATACAGACAAGCAAATAAAAATTGGAAATTGCCATGGAAAGAAAACCAAACAAATACTGACTGAAATGTTGCTTGGGCCTTTTTCCAATCTGGTTTTTGCAAAGGGATGAAGATCCTTTGCCTCAATGGTCAAAATGACTGGAGATGCATAAATTTTGATAAAACAGAGCAACTCACTAATAAAGAAATGGGTTGCCTCATGAGTTGGTGAGTACTTCATCGCTGGACAAGTTTGACACAGGCTAGGTGAGCAACGTTAAAGATGTTGTAGAAGAGAGTTACACATTCTGTCAAGGGTTAGACTACACAATCACAAGATGCCAAGACAAAAGTTGTAGGTGGTATCGAAGTTGTAAAAACTGGGTGTTGGAAAGTTAATGTTTTTGACGACTACGAAGAAGTAGATAAGTTACTAAGTATCTGTGGAAAGACAAGGAGCTCAGATTTTAGAAATTTTTTATTTTGGCTCTACGTGGAAACTCCTCAGCAGAGATATTCTAAAACCAACAATTTATAAATAGGTATGTTCTTATTATATACAAATCTACCTTTTCTTCTAATAGCTCTTTTTATTACTTATTTTCTGCTTTTCTTATTGTAGAAGTTTCAGTGATTCCATCAGGGAAATTAGCCATTTGGCTAAATAAAGATGTAAATTTGGGATAGATGCCTAAGACAAAGTTGAAAAATATGTTTATCCTGAGGGAGCTCAAATTCTTCCTTCCAAGACTATTGTCCCACACCTTGTAGGTGGAACTGACAGATCTCTCTTTTCAATTAGTGATAGTAAAGCTTACCATTCAAGGTGGGCACCAAAAGATACTCCCTAAGCAAAAAATGTTTCTATGCTTGGTATCTCCTTTACACTTATTCATAGATCACTCAGTTGTTATTGGCACTAGATTACTTTAACTCATACTTTAAAAAAATTATCTCAAGTATCACCCAAACCACCAGAGAAACATCATAAGAGTCATAAAATCATAATTTTATATTGGAGGCACCAAAGATGTAATATCCAGCATCTCCTATGTTTAAATGGGCTACAAGGCTACTATGAGCAATGTGAAAGTAAGAAGAGATGGATCGGCCAACATAGGATCAAATGCAGCCTAAGCTTCCAATCATAGGAAGATGGACACTTCAGGCATAAGCACATTAACATGTAAAATTTAATTTGCTCCATTTCCAGAAACAAGTTAAAATAGATTAGGAAGCAGAGGGCCCCTTTCTAAAGAGAGAATAAGAGAGGAAGAGATGGAGAGAAGACAGAGGGAGAGCAAGTGGAGAGATGGGGATAAAAGTTCTTGGGAACAAACAATTTTTTTCAAGGAGTCTTTCAATAAGAAATTTGGGTGTCATCTAGTTCTACTCCATAAACCCAGTTCCAAGAGACTTAAACTCTTTTCCAAAAGAATTCTCTTTAACCTTGTTAATATTCACTGAAACAAATTTATTTTATCTTGGATTCTGAATTCAAGTCCCTCTTACCTCCTTTCCTAATAAATAAAAAATCTGAATGCCACAATGTCAAACTCGTCATCAAAACTTTTTAAGAGTTCATAAAAGAAAGCCAATTCTTTGTAGACTTCAGTGATTTCACTTTATAGCGATAGTGCCAGACTCCTGACCATAAGACAGAAAAATCTGGTTCACGTTTGCACCAGAACTTCTCCCAATTGCTGCAAAGAATTCACTTGTGAGAAGCTCTTTTCCTCCTGAGGGTAAAGATTGCTTTGTCTACTTAAAAAAGAAAAAGAGCTTAAAAAATATCCTATGTGATGCATAGTTATTTCATTGGTTGTTTATCTAAAAGTACTTTGAGAACAGAGAGTCCCTGAAGAAATATCTTTCTACTAACACATAATGTGATGTCATAAATAACCAGATGGTTAGACAAACATTGTTGAAGATAGAGGAAAAAAAGTAAAGGATCATAGTGATTACCAAAAATGATAAATTATGATCCTTTTGGCTTTGATGAAATTGGTTCTAAATATAATGTTGCTCTGTCACTTGCTTTGAACCTACCATCCATGAAATGAAGCACAAGCAAACTCACACAGTTAGCTCCTTGCTTGAAGTTCTCTCTGATTTGGTAACATGGGTTTTTTATCAGGTTAATTAACGGTGAACACAGCATTGTCCAACAAATCAGCCTTTCTGGTGTTTAGTAATGGGATCACCACTCCTCATTTAAACTGGAGCTAGAGAGTGAATGAAGTTTATAGCAATAAAAAAGAAGAAGAGCTAGCTCTCCTTTAGACCTCTGAAAATATGGCAATCAAAATAATTCAGATAAAGTAAAAGTCATTTTATCTGCTTTTCACCTCCCTTTTTTATGACTGCAGTTCTGGAATGGAATAGAAGTTCAGAATCAGATACATTCAGCACAGTTCATTTGTAGGGCATTATTTGTTTTGTTTTTGTTTTTTATCTAGTTTCCTAGCGAGTTTGACATTCATAAAACACTAGTGTTGTCTGTAACTAATACTATGCATTGCGTCTCCAGGACTTCTTTAACTACTGGTTACAAGTCTGTACCCTGAAATAGCATCTCTCCTGCTCCCCCACTGCCCAGCCCTCAGTAACCACCACTTTATTCTCTATTTTTATGAGTTCAGCTTTTTTTAGATTCCACATAGAAGTGAGATCACACAGTATTTGTACAGCATTGTTTTTTGTGTATCTTTACTGCAAGATTCTCAGTGCTTTCAAGAGTCCCATGTTTGAGATTATATTCAGTTATTTAGATTACTTTTCATCTCACTAAACAAGTAGAATTTTTTCCTTTTCTGGAAATAGAGATATCTATGCAGTTTATTCTACCAGAGTCCTTTAAATTGGAGCTCTCGCTGATGCTTCTTATCTGACTACACCAGCAGGCAAACTTAAGAATTATGGACCACAAATTACATGCAAACCCAAGCAGCAGGCAGTTAACAAAGCAGATTTCATGGCTCTGCAGTTTTCATAATTACACGGAAGCCAGGCTTGTTTCTCTTTAGACACCAAAATGTGTTTTTATGAAGAAATTGCTTTCAGGATTTGTCATTAGGGAGTAAATAAGCAAGGATTAAAATGGCATTTATTGTGATGAAACAGTGGCTTGAAATAGTTGATCCAGCAGCTATAGCGAAGCACACTGCAGTCGGGGAAAGGAAAGGCCTTTGGACTTGGGGTCAGAGGTTCTATCTGGGTAACAAGCTCAGTTCTTCCACAAACTTGCCCTGAGGCTTTGGGAAGACCACTTCATCTTTTGAATTTCCTTATTTGTAAAGTGATGTGATTGAATTACATAATTTTTAAGGTCTCTTTCAATTCTAAAGACTCCTAAGCTTAAGCGTTTCTAAAGGAATGTATCTTTCAAGAGAATTTATATGAACACCCACCGTAGGGCCCCTAAAAGGCTGGTTAGTGCATTGATTTTTAAGAGTTTTATGAATTTCAGTGCACTGATTCTTAAACTGTACTAGGCATCAAAACTCTCTAATGTGGAAATTTCTGGGCCCCCTCATTAAAGACTGATTCAGTAGGACAGAGGTGGGCATGAGAATCTGCACAGTGAACAGTCCTCCAGGACATTCTGATGGAGGTGCTCTGTGGACCTCACCTTGAGACTGAACTAGTGGCTTGAAAGAAGTAAAGCAATTTCCTCAAATCCTTGCCTAATCCCTGAAAAACTGCGTCAATAGGATATTAAGAAATAATCATTCCAAAGAAAAACTTCTTTTGCCCTGAGAACTATGACTACGAAAGAATAAATTTGATGTTATTCGTCAGGAGACTTCACATTGGGCTGCCACATACAAGTTCTGAATCATCCCTTTCTTCTTTTATTAAAAGTTTTTTATGTTTCTCCTCCTCATGGAAGTCATCTTTAATTACCCTATACCCTGAGTAGTCATTAAGCCAACATGTAGGGTGCCCTGGATTTTTCTGTCAAAAATTTCTGGTTCTAGGGGCAGGCCCTGTGGTGTAATGGTTATGTTTGGTGTGCTCCACTTCCGTGGCCCCGGTTCATGGGTTTGGATCCCAGGCATGGACCTACACCACTCATCAGCCATGCTGAGGCAGTGACCCACATATAAAGTGGAGGAAGAATGGCATAGATGTTAGCTCAGGGATAATCTTCCTCAAGGAAAAAAAAATTTCTGGTTCTAACCCATACTGACTATCCAGGTCAATGTCAAGTCAAGTCTATCCCCAGCAGGTCACAAAATTCTATAGTATGATCATAGTTTTGCTTAATAAAGTGTATAGATATAGATATCAAAAAAAGATTAATTGAAAGTGTACAAATATTCATAGTCATTCTGGAGGGTTTCTTTAAAAGTGGGAACTTTTTCTGCTTATTCTGTGTTTTCAAATTTTCCTGCAAAGGCTGTTGTATCTTTTATAATCTTTCCTTTAGAAAGGAAAAAAGAAAGGAGAAAAGGAAGAAAGGAGAGAAGGAAGAAGGGAGAAAGAGAAGGAGAAGGAAGAGGAGGGGGAGGAAGAGGAGATGGTGTGTGTGTGTGTGTGTGTGTGTGTGTGTGTATGTGCAGGCATCGGAGAGAAAAAAGGAGAGAGAGAGAGAGAAAGAGACACCACCTGGCAAGTGCTGTACAGAGACACGATGGGAGTCTGGAACACTTAGGTGTATAGTTACCATAGGTGTGCTCACCTAACTGCTTGGAGGAAATCAAGGAAAGCTTCCTAAAGGAGGTAATGCTTTGAACTGAGTCTGTCAGCAGATGATGGTATGTAAGCTTTGCAGGAAGAAGGATCGCTTACAGTGCCCAGGGGCATGGGAGGAAATGCCCTGTTTGGGATCTACAAATAGTTTGCATAGATAGAGCACACACATCCTATAGGGCAATGATATTTATTTAAACTGTGGCTTGCAACCCACTAGTGGGCCAGAAAGTCACTGAAGTGGGTCATGACCAGCATTTTAAAAATTAACAGAATATAACAGAAAATATCAGAGTGCATAATATACAACAAGCGTCATTTTGTGAAGAATTTAGTGTGTATCTGTGGGTGTGTGTAAACTGGATCATGATGTCCAACACATTTCTTACTGTGGGTTGTGGTCAGAAAAATTTTGAAGCTGCTGCTGAGGTCTGGGAAGTCATGAATGCCCCATGTAGGACAAGGGCAGTGCTTCATACTGTGCAAAGCATCAGCATTATTTTTTTGTAAAGCTTTTAATATGATAAATTTATACATATATTCATATGTCTTATATATAACTATGTATACTATAATAATATTATACTATATGAATATATATTATGTAATAAATAAATAAAGACATTCCTAATCATTCCAGTCAGCCAGGAAATTAACGTGATACAGTGAAACATTTCACAACCATGCCACCACAGAGAGGTTGAGGGAACTTAGTTTGGTGAGCCCAGCCAAGTAGGAGGCACTTTGTGGTTCATAAAGTGTAATTACATTTATCCCCTTACTTGATCTTAGACTACCTTTGTGAGGGGACTCACAATGAACGTGTTTTGCAGAGAAGCAAGTTGGGGCTCGGAGAGTCGGGAGGACGTTCTCAAGGTTACCCAGTGGACCTCAAAGTTAATTTTCCATTTCTAAAGTTCTCTGACGAGCTTAGATTCCATTCATAGAATTAATGTCACACAGACATAAAACACATTCTTTTGCTTCCCTCCCTCCCCCATATCACAGAACACAAAAGTGTGGAGAATCAGGATGTTTTGGGTTTTAATATTATCTGTAAGTTTCAGAAAGCCAAATTCTGTGAAACACATGTAGTAGACATTGCTGTTGTCTTCCAAAGTATTTCCATTAATTTAAAAAATATACTCATAAAACACTTCCATGTACTGTGCTGACTCTAGGAATACAGAAAGATGAATAGATGAGGCCCCTTCTTTCAAGGAGCTGACGGTCCAGCCAGGGAGATGGGGTGTTGCTCTCACTCAGAAAAGCCTACAGATGCCTGTTACCCCGGCTTCTGATCAAGGAGCCCCACCCTGGGCATCACCTAGAACTGATCCACCATCAGGCAAACTTCATTGAGCCCTCAGTGTTCATGTCACTGGGTTGGACAGTAAGGTAACAGGGATGTATATGACAAGACCCTGCACTCAAGGGCTTAGTCTAATAGAGGAATGCCTGGGGCATTTAAGGTGGACCACTCAGGGTATCTTTTGCTGAGTAGGAGCAGTCTCTAGGATCACCTCATTCCAGAGCCCTACTGCTTAGCTGAATTAATGGCTATTTTAATCAAAGAACAGTAAACACCATATTGCAGGCTTTTGATAAATTTGGATAAAAAGAAGAAAAACTTGGTGGTTTGTATTCAACAAGATATATTCTCCCCTGTCTCTCACAGTTTGAAGCCAAAAATGTTCATTCCCAGGTAATATTCAAATTTAAACTCTTGGTCCGGGTAGATTACATGGTTTTAAGAAATCCTATTTTGAGTTTATAAAGGGTTGTAAAATTACAAGTGTTTTAAGGACTTAGAACTGTTGTCTAAGTACTTTATTTTGGGGAAAGTAGTCGAAAAAGGAGATGAAATGGAAAAGAAATTTTCCATTTGGGCCAGGAAAGTTGGCCCAAAGAAAGTCTCTTGAAACACATCATGGCCATAAGAGGATTACCCACAGGAGTTTGCTTATGCTGCCTTATATCTGAAAGGAATGTCATTGTCACCTCCATGTCTACAATAAAAATGATACATATGGGTCAAAATTCAGGAGCAAATGTTTCCCCATTTCCATTTAATGGATCTTGGTGATAGCTGGCTAAACTTTATGCTTAACATCAAAATGAAATCTCAACTACTAACAAAAGACGTCATTACCTGAGCTTACTCATTTATAAATATGAGATCAGCCTGGTCTTTATTTTTTCCCTTGAACATTATTTTTTTACTAGCAAATATATATTCATATTTCTGGTAAAGAGTACATCAATTCATCGTTTTTTGACAAATGCATTATCTAAACATTTAAACACACATTGAATCATTGTACCAGCTAAACTTGGATTTATAAAGCAGTGAAATAAAAAGGCAAAATGTCTATATTTTGGAAGGCTATATACAATCTTCTTCTCTCATTTCTGTATTTCACGCACTTTGGGGTTTTAAGTATTCAACCATTTGGAACTATTTTCACGCCAGCTGCAGCACGAGTCTATTAAATGGAAATCATGCAGCAAGCCTCTTCGTCCTTGTGTGTTCTGACCTTGAAGAAAAAGCACCAGTTTATTGCTTTCGCTGAAGTCTAGACTGTGATCCCCCAGTCCAAAATGTGCTTGGATCCATCAATCTTCAGAACACAATCACATTTTGTGAAGAGAAGAGTGGGATGATTCAGTTTAGATTAAAGAACAAGAAGATCAGCTCCACACGCTAATCAAATGAGGGTACAAATGGGATTTATCTGAGGTATTTTTTTCAGTGACATCATAGGTGATCAGAAAATAGACAAAATCTAGTCCAAAACTACATTATGCAAAAAATATATATATCTTGAGACAAACACCCACTTCCTGTTCACCGAGTGTCTGTGTCTAGGCACAGTGAAGGAAACACAAGTCATGCTCCCTGCCTATCAGAAGCTTTCAGGTCCCTGGAAAGGCGTTTTATACCAAGACACCTCCTCCTGAATACCAGTCAAGGTTTAGCAGACAGTCCATTATGTCTGGTAATTATCCACATTTTCTCCTTCCAGCTACACCTTTTAATTCAGTGCATTTAAAGACTATAAGTGTTTTGGTTGTTTTCCCCCTACATCTATGTCAATGCTGAGTTCCTGTAGACAGCAAGCATAGAGCAACATCTTTTCCTCCCTTCCTCGCTTCTATCCTTGGCTTTCTATTTCCTGTGGACTTTACCAATACTCATCAGGCAGACGCCTCACCTATATTTCTCCAATACTCTCTGGTTGTTAAAGCTCTTCTCTATTTGGAGGAAGAAACCTCAGTCCATTTATGAAAAAAGGTAAAACCAATCCTACTATACATTCACCCACGGCAGACAATCTTATAAAACTTAAAGCCCTACAATGCCTTCCCATTAAACTTAAAATACAATCCAAACTCTTTACCATGATCTATAAGAACCTGTGATCTGTTTCTTGGCTACCCCTTCCATCTTTTCTCCTTCCCCTCTCTCCTTCATTCCTGCCACGCTGACCCTCTTTCGCTCCTTGAACAACCCCATCACAGCCTTGCCTTGAACAGAGCTCGAGAACAGCTCTTACTGTTTCCTATGCCTCATGCAGTATCCTCCCTTAATCTCACAAGGCCGGTTCCTTCTCATAGCTTAGATTTCCTCTTCTATCCCACCTCAAAGATAATCCACCTAAAGTGAACTCCCATTCTTTGAGCCTATACTCTCATAGTACCCTGATTCATAGTTCCATCTGAATTTGTATACTTATTTATCCACTCAAAATGATCTGTCTCTCTCTACTAGAAGGCAAATTTAAGGAGGGTCAGTACTCTACTTGCCTTATGCACTGCTGTTCCCCTGTCCATACACAAAAGAGTGCCTGGCACACAGAAGGTGCTCAGGAAATACTTTTATTTTATTTTATTTATTTACATTTTTGTGAGGAAGATTGGCCCAGAGCTAACATCTCCTCTATTTTTGTATGTGGGATGCTGCTGCAGCATGGCTTGATGAGTGGTGCGTAGGTCCACGTCTGGGATCCGAACCCAGGAACCCTGGGCACCAAAGTGGAACATGTGAACCCAACCACTATGCCACTGGGCTGGCCCTGGGAAATACTTTTAAATGATTGAGTGAATGAACTTGGAACTCCTGCTGAAGCTACAATAACCATATAAAGACCCACTCCGAGTCAACAGCATAGGAGGAGGGGGTGGGGTGGGGAAGGGAAGAGGGAATGGACGGGGTTATGTGACCACCCAGCTTCCAGAGTAGGGTTGGGAGAGGATAAATGAAATGGGATAAATCTTTGAAATGAATAGGAAATAAGGAATGTAAATATTAAACCCTAACTCATAGTTCTCTCAGCTTTGAAAAGTATAAAAACCATAATTACTTTATTAAAATAAAAAATGAAAATTTATCATTACTTCACTCAGGTAATTTGTATCCCAGACACTTCACCAATTATTTTGATAATACCAGGTCTGCTCACCACAAACATATCAGCTGTGGTAGCCACGGATCGGCTTGGTGGGGAAAGCATTAGGCTGTCAGATAATGGGGACCACACAATGGCTAAAATGAGGGAGGCAGCCTTAACCCCTTCCCATCAGCACAGCAGGAGGAGAACTCTGCACCCTTGTGCACCCTTGCTACTGAGACCATTCCCCCTTGTTTACGTTCCTCCTTCACATCTTTCAACCAAACAGCAGAGATGAGTATAACATTTCACCTTTGAAGTCAAGATCAGCAAACCAAACAGGTTTTCCTCCATGAATCCATTTTGATGTGCTTGTGGATCTCATCAGACAAAGACTTCTACTGGAACATGTGACACATTTATGTTGCTGTTCCAGAATCCTTCACAAGAAGGCTAAGGTGAAAAGGACATGAATATTCTATACAGGTACTACTTTACTGCATGGATGGGTCAGTCCAGAAACCACAAGGTGGTGTGTCACTGCTCAGATTCAATGTATGTACTATATATTTCTGCTTCTCTGTCCATTCCAGGCCATAAAATCCAAGTGTTGCCCACTTTCTCTCTTTCCACTGCCACTACAAAGGAGATCAATCTTATACAAGCCTGATGACCTATAATCATAGTATAAATATAGTTAAGGAAAAGAATCAAAACAAATACCAAAAAATAGTACTAGGAAAGAAAATATGAATTGAAATCATCCTTATTCCTTCAGCTTTAGTGCATTTTCATGATTTTAAAATTCTATAATAAAATAGATATATAAAAATTAGATCATAAAGAAGAATAGGCATCTATTGAAAGATTTATAAATCAAAAATATGCAAATGTATTATAGAAAATTGAAAAATAGACTATAATTTGGTTTATGTAGCAGGCATATACATGCCGTTTATGAAAAGACTCCATTTAGTCTCATGCTTATGTTAAACACTGCCTTCAGTTGCTTAGGCCAAGGATTGGGTCCTTCAAACCTAAAAATCCAGTGTTAGCACATAACAGATTCTCAATGTATATTTTGTGCCTTCAGTTGCTTAGGCCAAGGATTAGGTCCTTCAAACCTAAAAATCCAGTGTTAGCACATAACAGATTCTCAATGTATATTTTGTTTGTACAGAAGAAGTTGATTATACAAGGTCAACAGTCATTAGGTCTGTATCTCAAGAGAAGTTAATGAATCTTCAAACTTGATAATTTCTTAAAAATGGAATGGCCATGCATCTCAGATGTGCTTTAAATATCTGAGGTATTTTCCTTCCTACTGCCCTGGGGCAGGACACAGTTAATTTCCTGAGGGTTAGATCAATTATCCAGTTCTGGTCTTCCTTCAGGACCCCCATTATATTAACTCCACTGATGGGTATCAAGGTGATAAAGGAGGGAACACAGATGCCTGAGACCATTATCCTTTGTAACATCTTCCTATTCCTGAAAGTAGCTGGGTTTGAAATATGGAGGAGGAAGAACAAATTAGACTAGTAGGCTGAGAGTTGTGACATTCTGGATGTGCCTTTGGAATTAATAACAGCATCTAGGATTTTATCTATGCTTCAAATCTCACTGTGAATGTTGCTTCTTGATAAGTCTCTGACTTTGTCCACCCTTTACTATCTCAGCAATGGGGAGCTCACCACCTCATGCTTTTATCTTTCTAAGTTTCTGCAACAGTTGCTTCATCATATTAATGAAGAAAGTTGTGTAGGTTTGTTATCACTCACTGAGCAGATTCATAATATTTTTTTCCAAATTGTCCTTAGAAATGGCAAAGTAGTCATGTATAGCTGGCAAAGAACTGTGGCTACTTTTATGAAGCAAATTATGCTACAGCCAGACAACTAATTTTCAAATTTGGGAATGTGTATAAAAACACTTTTTCTTCAACGATTCCTCTGGTTTCATCCCATCTCTCATATTACTAAGGGTTTTTTCCCATCTGGACCATACACTGGACTTTTCAAGCTCATACTTCCCTGGTGACATGAACAGCTTTTCATTAGGTTTATAACCATTCCATACACTCTTAGTTCCCCCCTTCCTCTAATAATAATAACAATCCTTATTGCCTGTCAGAGTGATTGTCAGTCTTTACCTTCATCTTATAAGATATAAAGATAGTATGTCTTGTAACCAGAGATTCTGGCTTTAAAAATCTTACACAAAATGACATTCAACAAAACTTATTACAGAAATTAAGATTCCCACACAACAAAGCATCTTCTCTCTTTCTTCCCTTCCTAACCAACTTATAGAACTTTCAAGAGAATGTCCAGTCAGCTTTTCAAAGGGTTTTAGGTTAATTTTTTTTTAGTGGAAATGGTATGGACCATCACAATTTGTGGATTCTTTGTGACTTAAATATAGAGCTATTATTAATAAGCTAAATACAAAAATGGCTTAAGAGCAATTTATTTAACATGGAAATCTACTTCTGCAAATTATCAATAATGGCCTCATGATCAATTGCTACACTTTTTAAATATGGCAACTGGGTTTGTTAGCTATTACAAATCTTATCAGTTACATCACTGATTTACAACCTAATGGAATTGTAGTAGTCAGTAACATTGGTGGTCTCCAAATTAATTGCACTTCCTGGCATTCATGCCTTTCTATAGTCCATCACACAGGACTGGGCCTGTGACTTGCTTTAACTACAAATGAAGCAAAATGCCTTTGTGTGATTTCTGGGCCTAAGCATTAAGCAGGTCTGGCAGCTTCAACTTTTGTGCCTTGAGGAGCCCTAAGGTGCCATGTATGACGTTAGGATGCCTTGTTGGAGAGGCCCACATGGATAGAGCACAGAAAGAAGGAAAGACCCCAAGACTGCATGGAGGAAAACTAAGGAAACCAGCCAAGAGAGAAACCTACATCCTCAAACTTAGGACTCCAGCTGAGCGATTTCCGCCAACCCTAGCTGTCCTAACTTTCCTGGCTGCGGTATCAGTCGTGTGAGTACAGAAGCCATTCTGGAAGTTCCAGTGTAGCAGATATCATGTGAAGAGAGATGAGCCATCCCCACTGTGCACTGTCCACATTTCTGACCCATGGAATCATGAGAAATACTAAAATACTTTAAACTACCTAGTTTTGGTGCAGTTTGTTACACAGTAATAGATAAAAGAAATAAGAATGTATTCAGTTACCATTGTTTCATTTTTTAAGAAATAATTGTTTTAAAGTCAAAAAAATTTCAGACAAACTCAAATGAATATAGAATTACTTAACTAGAAGTATGCGCTTTTAATACAGAGGAGTGGGCCATATAGAGAGCTATGTATGTATGTATGTATGTATGTATGTATGTATTGTTGTATGTATGTATGTATTGTTGTATGTATGTATGTATTGTTGCTTCCCAATAATTGTCTTTATGCCTTCTCTAGAAAAAGGTGTAAATTCAGAAAAGTCATTCAAATAGGAGGAGGCAGTTTGGACGGATGCACACACATCTTTTTCCCAGTATGTATAACGCAAGGAATATATTATAAAGCATTTTAGAGGAATGAGTAGACCATAAAACCCTCAGGATATCTTCCCTAAATGCTGCTTCATACAATTGAGCTTTTGATAAATATTGAGTGACAGTAGATTAGATAAGAATCTGAAGTGCAACTGGTCTATGATATCACTTAAGTACTAAGCAATATACTTTAATAGTTATCTAAAGAAAGGTTCGTGTCCTTTTGCGAAAGTTGAAGAGGCTGCTAAGAGTAACGGTCTGAATAGAGGCCATTTCCATCCCACTTGACATATCCCAAGGGAATATAAGGAGACAAGAATATGATTCTCCTTAAGAAATAACTTTGCATCTGCTGTATCACATAGAAAAATTGGTGATCAAGACCTTATTTTCACCATGAGTCTACATGGATACATTGATTCTAACTGCTCACACAACACAAACCTTAGACTGGATATAACCACATAACCGGAAACTCACCTGGGTCATACATTTTTTTCTTTAATAAAACATCTATAAAAGATCTAATCTTGAGCAACATTACTTCATGGAGTGGCCGCTCAAGTAACTGGTTACAAAATAGACATCTAGGTAACTGAAAGATTTAAGTTGCTATAGAATTCAACCCAAAGCTGGTTAAATTATAGGAACTGATTCCCAAAATTATGTCTAGTTTTAGATGTTTGTTGTGAAACACTATTTTGGCATTAGGGAGCTGGATAAGTTGTTCATATCTAGTTTGTATTAAGAAAACAATATTATCTTCATATAAGAGGTAGTATACAAAAATATTTGAGAATTCAGGTTCTGGAGTCAGACTTCCTAACTTGAATTCTGGTGTCACCTTATGGTAGCTGTGTTACCTTGGACAATTTCCTTCAATTTCTCTGAGCTTCAGTTTTTTCACTTGTAAAAATGGGAATGAAAATAGTATCAACTTCGTAGAGCTTCTGTGGAGATTAATTGAGAATAAACTACATAGAATGCTTAGCATAATGCCTGGCACACAGTAAAAGATCAATAAATGTCAGCTGTCTCTATTCCCTATTATAGAGGATATATATCCACCAACTAGTCCTAACAAATTATTAAGGTACAAATTACAAATAAGGTGAAATCAAATCTAACACACGTTTGACTTCACTGAAATCACTATTGGATCCATCAAGAGACCATTTCTACTGATTATCTGAGAAGTATTGTTATCATCATTAATAACCAAAGATGCACAATATGCTCAGAATGCTTAACTTATAATCAATTCCTGTTGACAGAATCAAAGGCCAAAGAAATATCAATAAAACACCCCAAGAAATTTAAATGATTGCAAAGTGATAAAGAACATAAAGATTTCCTGATCCTTCTACTGAATTGTTGGTCTGAGAAGCCAGTAGTATTGACATATTCTTATGAGAATTTAGGAATTAAACCTTTTGTGTAGAATATTACATTAGTTAAGGGTTCATAATTTAGTCGCAGAAAAAGGGTGCATGTTAAAAATGGAATAGACTACGCTTAGAATACAATCAAGCAAGACCATGACTACAAACCTGAAAGAGGTAATACACTGCCAAACACTGAAGCCTGCAATTTAGCATTGTCCTTGACTATCCCAGTCCTGGAAATCCTCCTATTTACCATAAAGTATAAGTCAGGGGAGCTAGGGTTGTTCCACAGTGCACACAGCCCCCATAAAGAATATACTGTCGGGTAAAACACTTTCAGCCAGCCACACTTAGAGTTATGAAGAGCATTTTATGTTTAGAAGAGGAGGAAGAAGTAAATGGGAAAAAGTCAACAAAATTGATAACATTTTCTATGGGATTCCTTCCTTTTTTTTTAATTTTTATTTTTTTCGGATGTACATCATATTTCAAATTCTGGATACATTACATCATGTTCACCACCTGAACACTAATTACAGTGCATCCCCTCCCATGTGACCCTAGTCACCCCTTTTGCCCTCCCCCCTCCCCCCTTCCCCAATGGTAACCACCAGTCCAATCTCCAATGCTATGTGTTTTTTTTTTTTTTTTGTCGTTTTTATCTTCTACTTATGAGTGAGATCATATGGTATTTGACTTTCTCCCTCTGACTTATTTCACTCAGCATAATATCCTCAAGGTCCATCCATGTTGTCACAAATGGCTGGATTTCGTCATTTCTTATGGCTGAGTAGTAGTCCATCGTGTATAAATAACACATCTTCTTTATCCATTCGTCCCTTGATGGGCACCTAGGTTGCTTCCAAGTCTTGGCTATTGTGTATAATGCTGCAGTGAACATAGGGGTGCAAGTATCTTTATGCCTTTGTGTTTTCAAGTTCTTTGGATAAATACCCAGCAGTGGAATAGCTGGATCATATGGTAGATCTATCCTTAATTCTCTGAGGATACTCCAAACTGCTTTCCATAGTGGCTGCACCAGTTTGCACTGCCACCAGCAGTGAACAAGTGTTCCCTTCTCTCCACACCCTCTCCAACATTTGTTGTTTCCTGTCTTGTTAATTATAGCCATTCTGACCAGACTGAGGTGATATCTCATTGTAGTTTTGATTTGCATTTCCCTGATAGCCACTGATATTGAGCATCTTTTCATGTGCCTGTTGGCCATCTGTATATCTTCTTTGGAGAAATCTCTGTTCAGATCTTTTGCCCATTATTTGCAAACCACATATCAGACAAAGGGTTAATATCCAAAATATACAAAGAACTCATACAGCTCAACAACAAAAAAACCAACAATCCAATTAGAAAATGGGATTCCTTCTTTATGGGAGCTCTGGAGAGACCATGAGAACACTCAGCTCCAGAGTGATAACTAGAAAACTCCATAGCTCTTAGCACCAGGAAAAAAAGATTTTTTGGCATTTCCATAGAAGCAAATATTATGGCCTATCTGAGATATTTTCAAGAATTAACTAAAATATTTGA
This sequence comes from Equus caballus, assembly GCF_041296265.1. NCBI lineage: Eukaryota > Metazoa > Chordata > Mammalia > Perissodactyla > Equidae > Equus > Equus caballus. The sequence goes on from NC_091704.1 coordinate 29,015,230, forward strand.
TACTTTGGGAATAGCATATTCAACCAAAGTGTCAAAGATGGTAAGGAAAGGTGAAATAAACTGAGATTATAAGCCAAATAGCACCTTAGCAAATCTATTCAGGGACTGTAGATCAGAAATGTTTTCAATGGTAAAAGTCTAAGACTTCATAAACTGAAGAATGCAAAATAATGCATTAGTGATTAGAAAGGACACCAGTACATCTAAATGCTGAGCCATGTCCTTTCCAAAGTATATTTTTGAGTCCACCTCAAGTGTAGGATCAGTTGCACTAATATTTGGATTAGGCTCATTATATTAAATGTAATCTGTGACTTTTTCTCTCTAGCTGGATTGGGTCTTCTTATTTTTTGCCCTGTAACTCAATTTATGCCACATTCATATAGACCAGGATTTATTAGGTGGAATTTCCTAACATTCATATCATTAATATTTCCTAAATGCAGGAAAAAATGTTAACTGCTGCACCAGGCATATTATTACTCAATGTTTACTGGATTTTATTTACTTGCAATTAGTTTTGTTGTTGTTGTTTAGTTAAGAATTACTTAACTTCATTTATAGCATGATTCTAGGTAATTCATATCTGTAAAGAAACAGCGTCAAGGAAGAAATCAACTTAAATGAAACTACCTTCCAGCTGTCTACCATGCACTCACAATAGAAATAGAAAATAGAACTTGATTTTAAAATGAATTCTGGCATGGTTCCCTCTCTTCTAAAACTTGGCATAAAATATGATTTAGGGAGTGAATGCACATTTTATGAAGACAGAAAGTTATTTTGGTATCTAGTGGGTGGACAAAATGAACCATAATCATTTCTAGAAGGACTTCAACTCATGAAGGCTGACAGAATGATCCTGTTCCCGATAAACCACTAAAGAAAACAAAGATGACTATATTGCCATTATTATTCTCTAGGGAGCTGGGTAGTTGGTGTTGTTAGCAATAAAAAAGGTTGTTGAGCTCTAGGTCATTGGTTGAAATCACTTGGAGATTTAAAACCAAAAAGAAATTTTTAACTCTATTTTTGGGGTTATTTGGCTTATATAAAATTGGTGGTGTTGTTAGGGAGATCTTGTTAGATACGTTGAGGTTTCTACTCTCCTCTAGTTGACTGTTTTAGTGGTCATTGGGCTGGACACCAGGATGCATCAATAGGCAACCCTGTTATTTACAAATTTACTTCAAGATGAAAGATATTGACAAGAGTCTTTCCTTTCCTTCTCCCCATTTGAATAGGAGAGCTAGCCATAATAATTAAATTTGTGTGTGTGTGTGTGAGAGAGAGAGAGAGAGAGATCGAGAGAGAGAGACAAGAGACAGAGGGAGAGGGAAAGAGAATGAGAATCAGAGACACAAAACAAAGAAAAGAGGGACACAGATACTAATAGTACTCACAAGTCATAATAGGAGTAATTGTTGATATTTTTGTTAATTGGACCTAAAAAGGAAGACAGTCAGGAGCAACTTGTGATTACTAGTTGTTGTTTGTTTGTCTGTATTTGACATTGTGTATACAATTACATATGTAATTTACATAACATAGATGGCTAAATTAGAGGATGTGGGCGCCGAATTTTTTTCACTTAAACTCTACAGATATTTGGCTCAGTTTCCCCTATACTTTTCATGTCTAGACAAAAATCCTAGTGACTAAGTGGTCAGGATTAAGTCCGTGAGCAAAAATCACCCAGTGGGATATCCGCCTTTAGAGTGAGAAAAGATAATTGGGAAGAAGAAATGACATTTGATTTTGTTTGGTTCAAGCAACGTTCATTGATAACCTACAACTTGCCAAGCACCTCAGTAAGTCCAGAGGATAGGGAGAGATGCATGAAGTACATCCCTGCCCTTATGGAATTCACATATATGGGGCTACAGGAAGAGTTGAACCAATTCCCTGAATAAGACAGGAAATTGAATTATTTGATAATAAGCTGGTAGATCCTGATTGTTCTTCCCTGTCCTTGTCCTCATAAGAATTTTTTAAAACTTTTTTTAAAACAAAGGTTCCCTTTCTCAGTCTTTCATTTTATTAACAAGTTCTCCAGCCCCTTATCCTTCACCTGCCTGAAAAGTATTTAACTTTAGTGTCAAGAAATGAGCACGCCCACTGGATACAAGCAAGTCTTGTTAAGATCTTTTGCATGGTTTTATGAGAAAAAATATATTTTATTGATTATGTCAATAAAAATTAACAAAGATGCTGACCAAGACATTTCCCATGGCCCTCTCTTTTCATGCTCTCTTTCTTTCTCCATTGTTTATATAACTGCTCACGTCTCTTTTCTTCTCTTCTTCTTGACATTTCTTTCCACAACTTGCCACTTCCCAGCCACTTTTCCACCTTCTCCTTATCTTCAAGTGATGATTCTCTTGGCCCACAGAGGCACTGTGATATGGCAGAGTGAAAACCGAAAATTGGAAAATCTAATTTGCAGTCTCAGCACATCCAGGAACTTCTATGTGGATCTAGGCCAACCTCCATCACATTCTTACTGTGCACTCTCTGGTCTCTCCCTGCAATGGACTGGAAGTCCTAGAGTGTTCTGCTCCCAGGGGTGTGGACTCAATTGCTCTCTGGTTTTAGGCTGGCCCATTCACGTTAGTTCTTTGGTGTTGTGGTTTTTATTGCTAATTATTTGCTCAGTTACATAGATGGCCTATAAATAACCAGGCCTGCATGAGACAGTAAATAATCAAAATTAATTTCTTCAACTTTTTCTTACTAAAAGTCAGCTTGTGAGGGGGGCAGTGTTAATAATTGCTGCAAGAGAGCTTAATGGCAAATCCATGCTTTCAGATACTTTAGTGAATAAAATGTAAGCTCCTTTAGATATCTGTACTTCCCCTGCTCTGTGCTTCTTTTCCCTACTCCCCAATCTCCTACTTCTTCCTTTCAAACCTTTGTTTGTTTCTAATCTTAAAAAATACTAATTTTAATCATAGTAACATGTACACCTAGTTTAAAAAGCATATTATGAAAAACAGCAGTCCAAGGTCCAAAAACTCCATATAACTTCAATCTTGATGCCCATATTTCTCAAGAATGTGTTTTTCTTGTTATTTCTTTCTTTTGTTTTTTCTAAAGATCGGCACCTGAGTTAACATCTGTTGCCGATGTTATTTTGCTGCTTCTTCTCCCCAAAGCCCCCCAGTACATAGTTGTATACTCTAGCTATAGGTTCTTCTAGTTGTGCTATATGGGATGGTGCCTCAGCATGGCCTGATGAGCAGTGCCATATCCATGCCCAGGATTTGAACCGGCAAAACCCTAGGCCGCCAAAGCAGAGCACAAGAACTTAACCACTTGGCCACAGGGCCAGCCCCTCTTGCTATTTCTAATTGATCAATTTTAGACATTATCTATTGTCTTCTTAATATAATAGAGGAGGCTTGAACTCAATGATATCCCTACCCAAATTTCCTTTCCCTCCAAAATCTCAACAAAATTAGAGCAAAATAGCACAAGCTTTTATTTAATCAAATAGTCTATTTTACACTATTATAAATATGTGACTATTTTTTTACGGTTGAGAGAAGTAGTGTCTCTTTCTTATTCATCTTTTAGATTTCCCTGAAGTTAATAATTTCATGTTTCATAATCTATGGACTCATGATTAACTCCTTCTAATCACTCTATCAGCCTCTTAATACTATTGTTATTTGGTCAAACACATCAGATAATCCATCAGACTGTCTCCTTCACTTCCACCTTTTGTGGTACCTGATGTTTTCAAGTCCTGAGATCTTATAAGGTTTAACAGGAAGAACCTATCTACCCTCTCCTTGTGCCTGAGATGCAGTTGCTGAGTCAGTGACCACTCCTCCAGAGGCATTTTCTATTCCAAAATTATGTGAAGCGTTATCGTCCTCCTCTCCTGTTCTCTTTACCTCTGTCCTTTTACTGGGGGCTCACAGGGTAAAGGAGAGAAATAGCTGTGTTCAACCGTCTCTGTTTAACTGGAAGTCTCTCTTCTTATACACTTCTGTATCCTATACTGTTTAACAAATTATTTTACAACCTCAACTTTCTCATTGAATATATGCTTTTCCTTGTCTCAAGAGAGGGTTCATCTAACTTGTTAGCCTCTCATTTCCTTGACCTCTGTATCACCAGTGACCTTCAACTTCCATTCTAGGTCATGTGACCACTCTTATGGTCACATCCTGTGCAGCTCTTTTGGATTTTTAAGATCAGACCTCCCTTCTCTGACTACAACCACTTATTCACCCAGTTTCCACACAGAAGAGCTCCACTACACCTGTTTTTCTGCTTTATTGAAACTCCAATTCCTTGTTCTTGTTGCTTCTCCCCCTGGGCACCTTTTGTCTTTTACTATTCCCTTCTCAGCTTTGACCCCACAGGTTACTCTACATCTGTCACAATGATAGCTTCAACTTCTTTGTCTTGCCTTGAATTATTCTACTTCCTGCTCATCCAAAATTGTTAACTTAATTTAGACTATCATCACTTATCACCTGGATTAAAGCAGCATCTCTTAATTGGTTTTCCTGCCTCTAGCCTAGTTTCCCTCCGATTCACATTTCAGCTACAGGAATCTTCATAAAATACATGTCTAATCATGTCACCTTCCTCTCTTTTGAAACCATTTCCTGTGGATTATATCAAACCTCTCAGCATAGCTCTCAATGCCTTGATTCTTTGGTACCCTAGGCCACTATCATATGGAACTATGTTCATAACTCTGAAATGTCCATACTTTCTTCTACTTCTGTGTCTTTTCATATGCTGGGATCATTTTTACATAGAATCTAAGCCCCTAGAGAACAGGGAGCTTGGTGAATTTATTCACTCCAGTATTCCCATTTTCTCAGCTCCACGAAGAATGCTTAGCTCACAACAGGCCCTCAACAGAAGTTTAATATATACATATATTAACTAAATGAATGAATGATCAATTGTCTTAGCTGATGTCACATTAATCCAGTCCTCTCAGAGAAAAAGTTGCTATCTGTGGTAGGCTGAACAATGGCTCAAAGATGTCCACATCCTAATGCCTGGAACCTATGAATATGTTGCCTTATTTGGCAGATGAGAGTTTAAAGATATAATTAAGTTAAAGATCTTGAGATGTGGAGATTATCCTGGAGTTTTCTGGGTGGACCAGATATAACCACAAGAGTCCTTACAAGGGGGAGGCAGGAACTCAAAGAAGAGAGAAGATGCTATGCTTCTGGCTTTTTTTTTTTTAAAGATTTTATTTTTCCTTCCAAAGCCCCCTGGTGCATAGTTGTGTATTTTTAGTTGTGGGTCCTTCTAGTTGTAGCATGTGGGATGCTGCCTCAGTGTGGCCTGATGAGCAGTGCCATGTCCGCGCCCAGGATACGAACCGGTCAAACCCTGGGTCACCACAGCAGAGTGCGCGAACTTAACCACGTGGCCACGGGGCAGGCCTCACTTCTAGCTTTTAAGATCAAGGAAGGATGTCATGAACAAAAGGATGTCGGTAGCCTCTGAAAGCTGGAAAGTGCAAGGAAAGGGATTCCTCCCGGAACCTCTAGAAGGAATGCAGTTCTACAGACCTGTCTTAGACAGCTGATCTCCAGAACTGTAGGATAACACATTGTTGCAAGCCATTAAGTTTGTGTTAATCTCTTACAGCAGCAATAGAATACGAATACATCATCCTAGTAAGAAGATGACAAAGTATGTTTGTTCCTGTGTCTGTCTGTATGCAGCCATCAGCAAAATACAGACATGCATAACTGGTTCCAAAAAATGATTTGAAGTGGCTTACAAAAATGTGTATAATAAAGATAAGCTTATTTTTAAAAAAGAAAGTAACAAAAAGATGCAGACCACAAGGAAAAGAATAGGAAAAGAATCTAAGATGAAGCCAAGAATTAAATTACTATCCAAATTACATGTTTTAGGGATTTAGAATTTGCCAACGTGGGCATAAATTTTTCTCCATGCTTTTCTGAAGTCAATGCAAAGAGGTACATGGTACAAAGAAATACATAATTCATTGTTTGGGCCATAAAATAAGAAACCAAGCTTATGAGAATCAAATATATTCCTGACTCTGAGACCAGAGTGAGATTCCCCTAGGGGATCCTCAGTGGTTATTATAACCTAGTAAACAATGTCCTCAACAACATATATATAGAATTAGAAATTATACATAATTAAATGTTTTATTTATTACGTATATTTATCATATATACTTATTTATTATGTATATTATGTTATATGCATATAAGAAGCAATAAGTGCCAAATGGCTGTTTCATGTAATATCTCTCAAAATAGGCTGATGGTATGATAATAAGGCCCAATTCAGTAACTGCAAAGAGACAAATGGTCTACTTCAGGAAAGGAAGGAGCATTTGTTTCACGGGTAATGATATATAAGAACACCAAAGGGTAAAGGGAATTATTAGTTGGCAATGTAGCCCTTTGTGCTATAATTTTGGGATCTTATAAAAGGCCAGGAATATTTTAAGTAAATCCCCAAATCTTGAGAAATTGTTTGGGCCCATGGAAAGTTAATCCTGAATGATCTCAAAAACTCCCACTCACTTAAATTCCCCATTTATACTTCCTTCATAATAGTAACACATCTTAGAGTATGCAGTTTGACATACTGAGAATTAATATTTATCAATACAATGGGAATCAATAACCTTTGGGCTTTCTTAATACTTCTGAAATAGTCTGAAAAACTGTCTTTAAATGACAATACCTCAGGAAAGTCTTTTTCATTCTATTTTAAGCATAGTGGCAGTAGCAAAATGACCTAACTCGAAACAGCAATTTACCTATAAAATGAGTAACAGTCTACTTTACAGCCACTCTCACATTTAGCAACTTAGCATATAACCTCTTATAGTCGACCCAGCTTTTCTTTCTGACTCTGACCTCTTTCTGAACTTCCTACACCCAGCTCACTTGCCATCGCCACTGGCAGGTCTGCAGATGGCTTGAACTGCAGACACCATCTTCCAAACTCAATTTCACATGCCCCCACTTCACACATGCAAATATTTCTCTTCATGACTTCCCAGTTCTTGTGGATGTTAAGAGTTATCAAATTCTGAGCTCTGGAAATCTTATTCTCTTTGAGTCACCCTCTTCTCTTATACCCACAGCTGCTAAATCATGGAGGTGCCTCCTCTGCACAGCTGAGGGGAGGGGAAAGTGATTCTCCCCCAGAGCCTGCAGAAGGAATGAAGCCTTGCTGACACCTTGACTTTAGTCTACTGAGACCGATTTTGGACTTCCAACCTTGAGAACGGTAGGATAATAAATTTACGTTTTTTTGAGCCTTAAGTTCATGGAAATTTGTTACAATGGCTATAGGAAATTAACGCAGGGGATAACTCTGATACTTTTTTCCTAATTAGTTGCTTAGCATTTTGTGTCTGTGTACGTGCAGGTATGACACACAAATATCTAGGTCATTTTCTTTTCACAGTTCACTTCAATAATGCTGCATTCAAGAAGTGCCATCTAGACCCAGCCCTAATGGCTTAGTGGTTAAAGTTCGGCACACTCTGCCTCAGTGGCCAAGGATTCAGTTCCCAGGCACAGAACCACACCGTTCATCTGTCAGTAGCCATGCTGTGGCGGGGGCTCACACAGAAGAACTAGAAGAACTTATGGCTATATGCAACTATCTACTGGGGGTTTTGGGAGGAAAGAAAAAATGAGGAAGATTGGCACAGATGTTAGTGTAGGGCTAATTTTCCCCTGCAAAAAAGCCAACCAAACAAAAGTGCCATCTTTCTGAATCATTCTCAGTCTGGTTTCTAGGCCTTGTACGTTTGTGTCCTTGGTTAGACAATTTGGCAAATTACCTATTTTTTAGGTTCCAGGATCACATGGGAAGGTTCAGTGGCCCATTCAACAAGGAGCTAAATTACTGGTATTGTTTCAGGGTATCCCATTTTCTCTAAATGGGAAATTTCTGAACCCCTCATTCATAAATTATATAACTCCTTCCCATTCTTTGATTCTTTTATTTGCTGTAAACGAGGGCCACATTTCCCTATCATTTGTAAACAAAACTAATTTCCCTGGGTTTCAGTTTATAAGGTTGTGGCCATCAGTCATTCAAAATATTCAGATGAAAGAAATTTAGATTCTTAAAGACGTAAGCAAAAATGTGAATGACACAAAAATCTGCTGACAAACGGAACCTCTAAAAGACGGAGCTCAGCACCCATTTCTGTACCAAAAATCCAACATCCCGTTTTCTAAAGGATATGTTTGCCATTCATGGACTCAGAAGAAAACATTGCCTCTGCTTATTTCACTGTGCAAAGAAAAGCCTGCACGCGTTTGCTGACTAATTCACATTTGGATTCTCTGGTTTTGATTCAGATATTTGAGCCAAGGGGCAGCGTTAAATAGCTTAATCTGAGGTTAAAAGCATTCAACTACAGTGAGGACCATCTGAAGGCATTCTTTTCAGGGAGACAGCTACTGAAAATAAGTTAACTGGAAAAACTGCCTTTGGTCAGAGAAACAGAAGGCTGTGAGACTCTCAAGAAACTGAATGTGTCATTCCATGTGGAAATCCGTCAGACGGAAGGCCTGAACAGCAGAAATAATGTGTTCTAGAGAAGAACACAGGCTCAATATGTAACAGAGTTGTTGCCTCAAAAATATTGAGATTTAAATGCTCCAAATATTGTGTCCTCAACAGGACAGAGATTCTCCTTTCAAAGGAGACACTGTTAGGAGTAAGAGAAACCAAGCATGTGAGAGATGAAAAGAGGCTATAGAGAGTGCCTAGTTCAAATTGTGAAGATGAGACTCAAAGTGATCAATTAACCTAATGAAAGCCACAGGGAAAGTGAGCCAAGTATGCTACGCATTCATCACACCCCTCCCTGTCTCCCTTCAGTCATGCCATACACCCCACACTGTGTCTCCTCCTTTGCTCATGCCACACTGCCTCTCCTGGCTTACAGTACCTGAGACCATGTCTCCTAGTCCTGGCTTGGATGATTGGGGTGGAAGAGTAGGACAGCAGCCACACTATAACCAGCTTGGAGTCCATCAGATCAGGAAGCACATATTAGCCAGAATCTAAAATGACAATGTTCCCCAAGCAGAAAAAAAAGTCTTGTTTGAACAAATAATAGCTTCCTCCTGCTTATACCGGGTTTTTCTATTTATACCCATATCTAGCAAAGACAGCACAAGGAGATTTTTTTTTATTATCAGAATAAACACCTTTGAGTTGATAACAAAGGAGCTTAGCATTATTCAAATTATCATAAGCTTTTTTAAAAAAAATGACAATTATAGTGTAATTGGAATGACTTGCAGTTAGGTTATTATTAAAATAGAGAATGGTTGCATTGAGATTTTTACTCAGTTTAAAATAAGCCTCTTAGGCAGAGTTAGGAAAAATATATGCTAGTAAACAAGAAGCATTTGTTTCTAAAAATTAACACATTAATGCTCTTCTCTGAGACATGCAGGGAAGATTGTGTTAAATTACAAAGAAGCAAAAGAATATTGTTTTGCTGAGAATAACATAATTTTTTCTTGACATAATTTTTTCCCAGTCACTTGCCCAAAGTCAGTGACTTATCTTGTTGTCATGTCCCATGAAGCATCTTCATTTAAAGGAGCTAATCAATTGTCTAGTGGACTCCATGTACTTCCTTCTAAATATAAATTAATAACTGTAATCGCTTTGAACATGAACACAAATTACACCAAATGGATTTCAGCTATTTGCAGTCTAATGTTCCACATCTACTTATTATCAAATATCAAACGTGATCCACGTAAGTTTCATTACTGGCCATCAAAACTTAGTTTTCAATATTTTCTATAACTTTTATATCTTATATGAAAAATAAATACCTATGAATTTAGCACCATAAAATAGGATTCTCTAAGCTTTAAAATTTAGAATGGATCCAAAACAACGTTTTTTATCATAACTCTAAAACGTTGCTATAAATATATTTTCATGAGCTTCCATAGCTGCTTCTGGGCCTCCTACCTTACACACCCCCTAACCATACACACATGTACATTGAATACATACACCCCCCCCCCCAAATAATCAAGCTACTACCTCTTAATAAAAATATAAGACATCTGTTTCACAAATCAGTCTTCAATTCTAGCTCATTAGCCTGCTCTCTAGGCTAGTATAGAAGATACGTTGCAAGAACTATGTTTATTTCCTTAAACAAATAGAAAATGTTAGTATTTCTTTAACCCAATATCCTTTTGGATCACAGCAGCCATAGATTTTGTCATTTCTCTAGATTTCTTCACAACCTAAGATCAAATTTCTAGATAGCTCCTTATCAGTTCAAATAGTTAGGTAAGCTATCATCTAGTTACAAAGTTAACATTTCCCTTCTCTGATAAGTCATTTGATTCAATTTAAAAGACATTTATTGAGGACTTGGTTATGTTTCAAGCATTTTCCTAGGTTCTGGAGAGGATAATGTAAGGAATAAGACGCAGTGATTAGTGCTAACTGTTCAGTAAAATATCAAGGCACATCCTTAAGAGGGTCTTACTATTTACACCAAAATAAATTTCAGGCGGACCACAGATGGGGAAACAGAACAAAACAAAAACCAACCAAACAAAAATAACAAAACTATCAATCTAACTTGCTGGCCATCTGAAAGAGCTGTCGGAAAGTCAGGACAGTCTCAATAAATATTGAAACATGTTATGGATTAAATTGTGCTCCCCTCCAAATTCATATGCTGAAGTTTAACCCCCAGGACCTCAGAATGTGGCCTTATTTGGCAAGGTCATTGCAGATGTAATTAGTTAAGCTAGGTGAGGTCACACTGGAGTACGATGGCCCCTAACCTAGTATGACTGATGTCCTCATAAGGAAGGGAAATTTGGACACAGCGTGCACACAGGGAGAACACCATGTGAAGAATGGAGTCACGCTGCCACAGCCGAGAAACTACCAGAAGCTAGGAGAGAGGTCTGGGGCAATCTTCCCTAGCACCTTCAGAGGCAGCATGACCCTGGTAACACCTTGACTTTGGACTTTTGGCGGCCAGACTATGAGATGGTGAATTTCTGTTATTTAAGCCACTCAGTCTGTGGAAATTTGTTACAGCAGCCCTAGTAAACTAATACAGAGTGGGGAAAGCCATTTTAAGCAAATACAAAATCTAGAAGTCACAAAACCATTGATAATTTCAAGTACAGAAAATTAAAAAAAAAATCTGTATGGCAATGGAAAACAAAACAAATCAGAATGTAAAACAAAAAAATGTCCTGTTTTAGAATTTCAGCTGAGGGCCCCAAACTAAGGAAAATAGATTTCAAGTACCCTCACATACTAATGAGGTTCTGGGTCACGGAAGCAGGGCTTACCAAGGAGGTGATCAAAACTGAGTTCTGCAAACATTAGCCCATCCCCACCAACTCTAGATAAATAAGAACTGCAAAGTCAGGGTGGCAATGGGTTCTTTAGAGGTTAGAGAGAAGGTTCTCAGAGTGTGATGGAATTTCCTTGGCCCTTGACAGGAGTGGAATGAGGGATACTTCAGGGAACACCTCAGAAAGAGCAACCTAGGTGTCCTGGGGCTTGGCAAACAGACAGAGCATTTCTTTGAAATGATCCTACAGGCAAAATGCTGATGGGAGCAAGCTTCACAGCAGAACAAGGAGCCAAGCTGTGTCAGGAAAGGGGTGTCCTTTCTCAGTGTCACAGTGAGGACACAGGGGCAGTTCCTCGGGCCAGATGGGGACCTGCTAAAACAGCTAGGCTTGAGCTGAATGGAGAATTCAAGCCCAAGAGAACCACCTGGAGGGGCAAGATGATGACGGCAGAGGAGTCGCCAAAGTGGAAAACCAGAAGGCTGGGTAAAGATCCCCGAAAGCTTAGAAAATACATTCATCTCAGATTCACCAGGAGAAATATTTTTAATAAGAATCGTAAACTTTAAATGATCAAATCCAGTGATGTGTGTAACAATGGTTGGGAGTGCTACTGATTTGGGTTTTGATATTTTCTTTTTGTACACATTTGCTTAAAAGGCAAAAATGGAAAAAAAAAAAAAAAAGGAAAAAAGGCAGAAAAGACAAATGGCCTCTGGTGGGAGATGCTGACGGGGTGCTGGGAAGCACATTTTCTTCCATTTCAGTGTAACTGTGACTCCAATTCGCTATGCTTGAATACTTGCCATGTGTGGAAATGAAGCAATGGCAAGGCTTTCTGCTGAGAAGAAAATTTAAATAGCAGATGGGAGAAAGAAACAGGAAATTTAAATTATGATATACCGAAAATGTTAAATGTATCTTTACAAAGGAATTTTAAAAGTGTTTAACTGTAAAGTTATTACAGAGATGGGAGTTAGGTAGAGTATAGCCAAAAAGGTATTGATAGAGATGAAGAAAATTAGGTTTGGAAAAAAATGTCTCTCTTTTTAAGAGATATTTAATGTCATCTGAAATTTAGTCTCAAAGAGCCTAAACTAATATGATATGGGATGGACACAAAGCCATTTTCATGGCGAAGTCTTGTAGAAAGGTACATATTGAGCCTGAGACAGGTTTGTGATTGAAGCAAACCTTGGTTGGGGCGAGCAAGAGGCATGCACAAGCAGTGGTGACAGGGTTTTTAGGTTTAACTCAGAAAACTCAGTATGACCCCAGAGGTGTTGGATTCATGCCTAGGTCTGAGGAATGCACCCAGGGGAGTCCTCTTAGCCCCAGGAAAATAAACGGAGGTTCATAGAGTCATGGTGCTTTGGCTGTTTATGATGTGATTCAGGACTGAGCTGCACTTTGAGTTGGTTCATTTTTTTAATATGCATATTTCCTCTCAATATTTGCCCTAACTTCAAAGAGAATTCAAGTGTCTAAAGACCAACAAAAGAGAAGACTTATACTTTATATCTTGACCTTCTTTGGTGTCTTAAGTTTTCAACACACTGTCACATCTAACATCTTCTACATCTTGTAACCCATAGGAAAGATCTCTATGCATTTAAAATACACTGTATTATTTAACGTAAAGCATCTTAACATGTGTGCTGAACCTCATGCTATTGGAAACTGGATTGCAGTGTTAAATATTGCATTATTGTATTGTATTGACCACACAGGCTCCTGTGCCACCTCCATTTGTAATCGGGCAGATCTTTTTGACTGTCATCCATATATTTTTTGCATGAGTTGAGCAGAAAACATGATTTCTTGCATTATGCAGCATTTCCCACTGTTTTCTCTTGTGTAGGTGAAAGAAAAAACTTTCTGAGTAGCACCCATTAGGCATTGGTTGGTTTATATTCAACCACATTCCTTAAGGAGCTTTCAATTAAAAACCCAGGACTTACCAGATTGACTGAAAAACACATTAATACCACTTAAAAAAGACAAAGCAACAATTCAAGTTCTAAAGTTGCTTCCTGAAAAATGAGAGAAATTATGTTTTGAGGTCTAAATCTATGTGTAATATACACAGGGACGATTCACATAGAACATTGAAATACTCATCACTCTTACTAAATAATAGCTGTCTCATCACATGAAATAACCTCACTTTCAATTCTGATCCCAAGATACTACTTCTAAATTCCTAGTCTAGATTCTCTCAAATGTTTGAGTAAGATTTTATTCTGAAAAATGTCAACACTCTGTATCTTCTCAAAATTACAGATCTGCACTTTATTCTGCAACTTTCCCGTACTGTCACTGATCTGATCTGTAATCCACTAAAAGCACTTTAATAATTCATTGATTTATGTCATCTATAAAATGATTTCTATATACAGTATACATTTCTTTAATTATATTTTCTGTGTGTGTGTGCCAGTGCTGGAAAAAGTATCTCCATTTTATGGTAGGAGTCAAGACCACTCTGCATTAACCCCAAATGCCTCTGAGTTATGATAGATACGATCAGGTTGCAACACTCATGTACCTCACCAAACAGATGCAGATAAACAAAGAGTATCTGAAAATAACTGAAACGTTGTACCCTCTTTCATTTGGAAACATTAAGAAAACCAAACCCAGGAGCCAGCCCCAGGCCGAATGGTGAAGTTCGCGAGCTCCACTTCGGCAGCCCAGGGTTTCGCTGGTTCGAATCCTGGGCGCAGACACAGCACCACTCATCAGGCCACGTTGAGGAGGCATGCCACATGCCACAACTAGAAGGACTCACAACTGAAAATAGACAACTATATACCGTGGGGCTTTGGGAGAAAAAGGAAAGATAAAATCTTACAAAAAGAAAAAGGAAAGAAAACCCAAAACTCCTCCACTACACATACATATACTGACCATGTGGGTAACTGACAGTTGAGAGGCCAACAAAAGACAGTGGAAAGAATCTGCCTTAGATTCAAACATCCCTGAGTCAAATCCTATGAAATACATGTTTTTTTGGTTTTTGTTTCTATAAAATGGGAAGAGTTAGGTCCACTTTAAGGGATTGCCAAGAGGATCAGAGGTAATATACATGTAATTGGTTTGTTGAGAAGAAAGGAACTAAATTCACTTCCCCGTTAGAATTTTCCAAATTGGATCAGGCTTGACGGGGGGGAGGGGAGCTCTGAATTGGATCAAAGATGAAAATTTTCTTTTGGATCACGTTGTACTTTCTAACACCTGAAAGCGATATTACCTTACAACCTAAAGCTAATCAGAAGATTCGTGAGACTTGCTGAAATATCACACAGGGTCAGCGAAAGGGGCATCAACTGCGCATGTTTTAAAGCTTGTGCCTTGTATCAAGTCCAGTCTACTCACTAAGTAGATTTCTCAGTGCAAAGCACCTTGCCTGATGACTAGAATACAAACACTCTTAAAAGTTTTCTATTTTAACATATACTAATCTTGGCCCCTCAACTTGCCCCCCAGAAGAAATACCCAACTCCCAGAACCTAATATGTTTATTAAAGTTAAATACTAACATGTAACATATTCTCGGAGTATCCTTAGAGAGAAAAGTAAAGACTAGAACAACTGAATAACTGAATGGAGGTAGAGTCCAAGAAATAACCATTATTATACATAGTTTAATCTTTTCCTAGGACATAAATGTGGCTGGCAAGGGATGGAAGAACCACAAGGCATTACCAAAAACTGAGTGGGTGTGTTTTCTCAACGCGTCCATCGACCTACAAGAGAATTACAGGCCAAAACAGAAGCTCTCCAAGTAGAAGTGAGAATGATACACACCAGGGTCAAATTGCCCAGAGTTTGGTTCCTTACACACTTTCAGTCTCAAGACTGGAATGATGGAGATGGATATGACCTTCAGGAACCATCCAGTCCAATCTCCTGTTTTATAAATGAAGACACAGACTCAAGGAGTAACTTGGCGAGTTAATGGTGCAGTTTAGAACACAGGACTCCTGACTCCTCATCCAAACGCTGTTTTTACTCCATCTCATTATCCTGAAAATGCTAAAACATTCTACACAACATATTTTGTTTTAATTTGTAGCCTCACTTGAAGGCTCTGTAGTAACACATATTAAAAGTATCTTTATCATAAAGTTCTGGCATGATGGTGGCTAGTCTATTATCTACCAAGCTGAAAAGATGATTAAAGAGCATGTGGTGGTTATATAAATAACTCAAGTTAACATTAAAGTTATTTTTAGGATCTTTCTTATTTGTATCGTCATTATTTTTTTAATGTATTTTAATTTCACTTAATTTCTCAGCCTTTCTCCCAGGGGAAGTAGTATATCCTCGGCATTTCTAAATAACAGTTGTATTTCACTAGTAGTTTATTTCTTATGAAAATGAACGTGCAAAGATTTTGCAAATAAAAAGTGGAACTTTGATTAAATTTGAGTCACATAAACTATAACCAAAACTCTTCAGTGTAAATCACGTTTTATTTTGAAATTCTATCTAGTTGGTGATCTATATATCTACAGCCAGGAGCGCTCATATGGAGAGATGGGAAGGACTTGATTAAAAGCAAAAGTGCTTGAGAGGAGAATAAATCACATCAACTACTTCAGAGGTGCAATTTTTTTCAATGGTTCCAATTCCAAAGTATGTAAATTTTGATTCACCGTCTCAAATCCAAGAAAATATGCTGGAAAATAAGCAATTTGCTCTAGGAATCCTAACTAGAAACAGCCTTTTGCTTTACTCCAACAGTAGTTATCATGCACGCTGGCGCTGGAGCCAGGCAGCCTCCCTGTGAAGTCTCACTGCGCCTCTTGCTACTGGTGTGACCTCGACCAAGTTATTTAACTTTGCTGATATGCAGATTATTCATCTTTCAAAGGGGGAGAATAGGAACACCTACAGCATAAGGTTGTTGTGAGAATTAATTTTTTTTTTCATTAAGCATTTAGAACAGTGCCTGGCATTAGTAAGTGTCAGGCTTTGGATAATTATTGTTATTATCTTCAGAAAAGCAAACGACACACAATCAATCAGCAGCCCACTGTTGAGCAATCATGAAGAAGAGAAGGAGCACAGAATAGGACCTTGGAGGTAACTGATTCGACCTGTCTCTTTGTAGACAAATAAACTGGGGCCCAGAGAGGTTGTGAAATAGAAATGAGAATCCAGCTATCCTCTGCTCTGACTGTCCACCTGAAGCCAGAGCTTCAGCATGAGTTTGAGTTCATCGATGTCACTCCATATTGGCCAGATATGGCACACGGTGTGCACTCTGTGAATCATCAGGGCAAGTTCAGACAGTCAGTAGTGGAAATGAGACCGGGATTTCTGACTTTGATCATGAAATTGGCCACGTTCTGCAGTGGAGCCAATAAAATAAAAATGCCCCAGCTGTTACACAAAGCAGGCAGAAGGCCTCTGCTTAACTTAATTTCACATAGTTACACATCAGGCATATAGTTTAAACAAATAAGAATTGCAATTTTACATTATCTAGATTTTAAGGTGATAAACATAATTTGTCTTTGATAACATTTCCACATTTTTAAAGCTCGTTTTCATGTGCACTTTAACTTTTTTTATGTTGGAAATGCATAATTACATAATTTTGCTTTGAAAATTGGCAGATCTTTGAGAGGGATTTGGCTGACTTAGAATATTATCACATTCAGCATTGCCCAGGAAGTCCAAAATCACCAAAAAGGGAAAGATAGTTGAAAAGAAATGTGTCTTTTCCATAGATGTGGAGAACAACTCACTTCTGTCATTTAGCAATTTTTTTCCTCAGATTATATCTATGCCAAGGTTTAAAGAAAATTTCAATCCACTCTTTGGAAACATCCTTATTTTCAAAAGTGTACACAGGCTTAGAATAGAGGACTTTGTCACTGGCCTTCCCAGAGGGCCATGAATACGCATCGGGGGTATCTGGGCCTCTGAAATCATACGTTAATCATTTGGATATGGATGTGGTGAGAGTGCCGGGGGCAGAGGGCATGATAATACCTGCCCTCAGATTCTCAAAAGGTTTTCTGACTCCCCCCGCATCCAAAAATAAATAAACCAGTCCTGAGAATACTGAGAGTGGTAGAAAGATAATTTGTGGCTATGTGTATTAATGGGGACTATTCAGGCAGATGGTGTACACGGCTATGTGTTGCCTCACCTCCAACTTTTCAAACAAAGAGGATGAGGGACAAAAAAGATTATACGTTTCAGAAACCTCCAAATCATCCCATGGAAAAAGTGTTGGTTAACGAAAAAGACATGTGGAAACTTCATCTTTGATGAGAACTGAAGAAGGAGTTTTGATCGACTGGAGCCTTGGTCTTGCCCGTATGAGCAGTATTTAGCATCGTGACAGACGTCAGCGCTATGATCCAGCAGGGATCACACTTATGTGATTCATTCATTTGATCCTTTTAACTATGTGGAGTTAATATTGTATAGATTTCATTTTGTAGATGAGAAAACCAAAGCACAGAGAGGGCAAGTGACTGGTTCAGGATCAATTTAAAAACTAGTTATCAAAGGAGCTGGCATGTGGCCCTAGGCATGCTGACTCCTGAGGCAGCACACCTGAACATCTAGGTCTTCCTGCCTCCAGGGAGGCCCTAGCTGACCTTGGAACCCAGATTTACACCACCGCTATTAGTCATACCTTGGGTTTGGGGCTGAGGGATCTTGTTGAGAAGCGAGTTGGGCATGAGCTAAGGCCACCCCTCTGGGCTGGCTCCCCTCCGTGTTCTAGCAGCCTCTGCATGTGGTCTGCTGTGACTTGGCCAGCAGGATCTTTGAACATGGGGTTGTATCTCAAGAGGGGGACTTTCTCTATTTCTGTTAAGGGGAAATTGTACTATATGTGACCGCACTTGGGATGAGGATTTGGTACCAACAACAAAGGACACATTTGAAAGTTATCATTTGCTTGAGGCTATAGCTAAAAAATTATACACATCTGCTGAGATTTAGAATGTGAAAGATACTAAGGAAATCTTTCACAGGAGACCATGGGAGACTAGAAAGAATCTTAATCTAAGGATTAGGAGCCCCTAATTCTAGTCCTGGTTTAGATACTAGCAGGAATGACATCCACCTGTCAGCTGTAATGTTTTCATTTATAAACTGACATATTAAAGTAGACACCCTGAGGTCTTTAAACCTTGATGATTCTATGAGTTGGCCCTAATTATGCCTCATAACATATATTTAATGTTGATCCAGAAGATATTATTTTATGAACTTGTGTGATCCTATCCATACAGGGGACTAGGTTGTGGGATTCATTAAAACTATTGGTTGAATTTTAATAATGATTTTGTGGAATGTTTAAGTGCCAAAGAAATTTTCAGTCATTTTGAGGTTAACAGGAATTCCAGAATGATATTAAAATTTAATTTAAAACTAGATTCTCAATTTGTGTCCCAGGCTCCTAACCTCCCACCCCCACATCCAAGCTACAGATAAATTCTACATAGTGTGAACCATTTCTTTGCAAGCTAATTTCTTCCTTTATCTCTGAGGTTCAGGTCAATTTGCTCCACTTAATGTTCTAATCACTTTTCTCTAAAGAGGAAGGGAAGGAACCCGACTTAGTACAGACAGGCTTTTAAGGTAGGCAATTACAAGACAAAAGTTAATGAAACCGTCTGTGCCACTGGGATATAATATTAATTTCAGGATGTGCGTGGGTAAGCTACGTTATATACTGGCAGCACCTACAATAGGGCCATTTCCACTCAAGGCAAGGTCTCACCATAGTCTGTATCCACATGACAAGAATCAAATCTGTTTCTCTTATAAGGTTCACCTGATTCGAGCCCAACAGGAGGCAGAAACTGATAATTACAAGTCAATATAATATGCATAGGACAATATCACTATACAGTAGGTGTCAAGGGACTCTCTCAGGAGTTAAACCAGGTTAAATTAAATAAAAGTCAAATTTACCCCAGAAAATTTACGCTGGCATTATTAAAAGTACATTTTATTTTAATGCTATTGATCCTCCTTAGAAGCTTTTGATAAAAGGGAACAACATACTTCATGGGGCTGCCATGAAGATTAAATGATATAATACATAGAAAATTGTTAGAAAAGTAACTGGCATATACATATAATAAAATTCTTAATATATGATGCCAATTTCACCTGTTAGGAATTTTGTTTGGCTCCATATAACGAGAAGCTGCTTAACCAAATGAGTATAGTTTCCTTATGCAACAGAAATCTGGGTTAGGTAGCCCAGTGCTGAGATGGAAGCTCCAGGATGCCATCAGGGTCCCAGATCCTCCCATCTTTCCATTTGGCTTCTTTCTCAATGCTTCCAAAGATAGCTCCTACACTTCCAAGCCTCGCAACCACATTCCAGGAAAGGATGAAGAAGAAATGACAAAGAGCATTATAGCTAAGTCTGCCCTTCCATTTCTTCACATCAGGAAGACAAAAGGATTTCTTCCAGATAGCCTGCCTAGAAGACTTCTGGCCACATCCCTCTTGTGAGAACTTGGTCATGTGGATCCACACTGCTGTGAAGGAGGCTGAGAAATCCAATTTGATAAAGAGGGAAATTACTACACTCAATAAAATCTGCCCCCATTGTTAGGGCTGTCAGTGTATATGACCAATCCCATTTTTCCCCAGTTAATATTACACTCTGGTTCTGTTGGTAAGGAGCAGGGGTGAAAAGATACTGGGAAAGCAATGAGAAGGGTCTGTCACAGCTATTACCATGATGCATTTACACATCACATAGTTTATCTAAAAGCATCAAATAATTTTGTTTTCCAATCCTTATGGCAATTGGTTGTCTCCTTAGGACAAAAGTTCAGAAACAATAAAAGAAGTCTCTGGCCCTGGTCTGACGTTCCACACACGTCACCACTTTGCTGTTTTCATGTCTCCATTCAATTTTGCAGCAGCACTTTCCATGAATCATCTCCATTATTCCATGAGTAATCTCCCACATAATTAGCTTCACATTCATTATTTGTCTTCAGAGAAGGTGCAGTGTCTCCCTGGGGAAGATGCAGGCCTTCCTGCTCCTACCTCAGCCGAGGCTTCCAGCTGATTCGAACCTCAATTGCAGCCAAGTAGATCACCAGCAACCCCTGTCTCTAGTCCTAGTTATATGGCTAATTCTGGTCAGCCTCATGGGTGCTCCAAGGTCTGTGGTGCACAACCAGTACCACCTGGGAGCAGTTTCTTGTGCCCAACTTGGATCTCTGGAATCAGAATCTCTGGGAGTAGGGCCCAGGAATATTTTTTTTCCAGCTTTATTGAGGTATAATTGGCCCAGCAATCTTATGCTTTAACAAACTGTCCATGTGATTCTTATTCATACTTAAGTTTGAGAAACACTGTCTTTGTCCTCCTAGTGTTTTTCAGCACATCTCTAACCTCAACACTTAACGGAAGTAGAGATGCTCACACTTCAGACCACCCACTCATACAGAGTAATAGCTTATTCACTTTCTCTGTCAACTACCATCTACAAGCAGAAAATACTTTACATATTTTGGGTTTAATTATAATTGTATAGAGCATAGCCAGCTTGGGGAAACACGAAGATTCCAAACCTAATAAAAGGCAGTCAATTACGTTGGGTTGTGCTGATTTCCTGAGGGGCAATGAATGTCCCCCTATAAAATCCTTGATCAAATAAACACAGCTGTCTACTTACTGATTCACCCTCTCATACCTGTGTGTTGGAACCTGTCAGAAATATTGAATTAAAATATAGTACACCCTATCACCTAATTCATAAAATACATATTGCAGCAAACCCAGAGGGGTCTGCAATGCTGGCAATAAAAAGGGTTCTTTATGTCCCTCAAGAATTTAGTGAGGGGTGTTGGCCTTCATGGTGCTCAGTGGACATGC
Organism: Equus caballus; assembly: GCF_041296265.1. Lineage (NCBI taxonomy): Eukaryota > Metazoa > Chordata > Mammalia > Perissodactyla > Equidae > Equus > Equus caballus. The sequence goes on from NC_091704.1 coordinate 29,036,472, forward strand.
AGATTTCTCACTAACTCCTTCATTTAAGAATTTCTAGAAGTGTAGTATTCCATGATTTCATGGGCTTTCAGAGGAAATAAGCTTATCAAAGATTTCTACTCCTAAATACATGAAATAGATTCAAATGTCCTTTGTTTATTCATTTCTTTATTCTAAAATAATGTATGAAAAACTATAGCATGCAAGGCACTATGATGATACCATGAAAATATAAAATGAACAATACAGAGTTTGAATAACCTCAAGGAGAAGCAGTCCCTGGACTTGCATTGAGAAGATGACTTTTCCAGAAGAAGAGTCCACCAAGGAATTAATCAAACAGCAACAATGAAATGAGTGCACATAGATGCAAGAGCATTTAGTTGACCAATTGTTACACTGCATCAATTTGAAATCACTGGTACTATTCTTTGGAGGTCATAGACAGCATTTTGTTTACTGGTAGGACCCAAGCTTTGGGGTATTCTAATAAAGGCAAGCCCATAACAGCTAATTCCTCAACACAATAGATTAAAAGAAATAACTAGAAAAACTTGCAACTCAAAGGAGTTGCTACCAAATTTCTACACAAATTTTTTCCTTAGATCACATTTTCATGTCTTCTGCAAGACACTAACGGCCATCAGGTATTGTCTCTTCTATCACCCATGATGTAGTAACCCCCCAAAGCAGCCCTATTAATTACCTGCCTAATACGACTAAATAATAAGTACTTATTTTTTGTGTGAAATTTTACACACAAATGCTCTCACGGAGGCATGTATGCTTTCCCAACTTACTTTTGTTCACTCAATCATTCATTCATTCATTTAATAACTATTTATTTAACAAGCATTTGTTCTATGTCAAGGGGATTCAGTAGTGAATAGGAAAGATGTGGCCCCTACCCTGATGGAACTTAATTGCCATTAATTGTGGCAAATAAACAAATAAAAATGATAGGATAATGGCAAATTTCACATTATGTGTATTTTATCATAATAAAAAAAATGTTTAAAAAAATGATACCATGGGGCTGGCCCTGTGGCCTCATGATTAAGTCCAGTGCGCTCCACTTTGGCAGCCTGGGTTTGTTTCCCAGGTGTAGACCTACACCACTTGCTGGCAGCCATGCTGTGGTGGTGACCCACATACAAAATAGAGGAAGGTTGGCACAGATGTTAGCTCAGGGAGAATCTTCCTCAGAAAAGAAAATGATACTATCATGTCAAGTAAGAATAAATACTCAAAAGGGAAATTAAGCAGCATCAGAGAATAGAAGATGACATGGGAAAGGGATGTGTGTTATTTCAGATACAGTGGTCAGAAAAGTCCTCTTTTAGGAGGTGATATTTAAGCAAATGACATTAAGTGAGGAAGTGAGACTTAGGAAGTGACATTTGAGCAACTATATCAAAGGAGGGAGTAAGCCATGCTAAAATCTGGGAGAAGAGTATTTTAGGGGCTGGAGACACCAAGTGCAAGTGTCTTGAGGTGGGAATGGCCTTGGAGTAGCTGAGAAATGGAAGGAAGTCAAGTATGCTTAGGTGCAAAGTCAGCTAGAGGAAATAACGGTAAGAAATGAGTTGGGAGTGGATGCCAAAGCCAGATCCTGCAAATCCTATGAGGTGATAGTGAGGAGTTTTTGAATTTTGAGTGTGATGGGAAGCAAATGACTGATTTTGAAGAGGAGAGTAATATGATTTGATCTACTTTTAAAAAATTAAACTTTTTATTTTCAAATAATTATAGATTTACCAGCAGTTATAAGAAATAATATAGAGATATCCTGTGTACCCTTTACCCAGTGTCCCCCAATGGTATCATCTTACAAAACTATAGGACAATATCACAACCAGGATATTGATGTTGATACAGTCAAGTTAAAGAACATTCCCATCATCACAAGGATGCATTGTGTTGCCCTTTTATAACCACCCCCACTTCCTACCTCCTCCTCTGTCCCTGACCCCTAGCAACCACTAATCTGCTCTCCATTTCTATAATTTTGTTATTTCAAGAATGTTATATAAATGGACTCATACAGTATATTACCTTTTGAGATTGACTTTTTCACTCAGCATAAATCCCTGGAGATTCACCCAGGTTGTTGTGTGTGTCAATAGTGCATTCCTTGTTCTTGCCATGTAGTATTCCACCATATGGATGAACTACAGTTTGTTTAACCATTACCCCCTGAAGGGCATCTGGGTTATTTGGGGCTATTAAGAACAATGCTGCTATGAACATTTGTGTACAGTTTTCTAAGTGTGGACTTAAGTTTTTGTTCCTTTGGGATAAATGCTCAGGAATGCTATTGCTGGGTCATATGTTTAGTTTTATAAAAAACCATCAAGTTGTTTTCCAGAGTGGCTGTACCATTTCACACTCTCACCATGACAGTATGAGAGGTTCAGTTGCTCTGCAAGCTTGTCAGCACTTGGCATTGTCAGCTTTTTACTGTTGTTTTTAATTTTTGTTTCTTACTCTAGCATTCTAACAGGTGGGCAATGCTATCCCATTGTGGTTTTAGTTTGGACTTCCCTAATGACTAATGATGCTAAGAATCTTTTCATATCCTTATTGGCCATCTGACTATCTTCTTTGATGAGGTATCTGTTCATATCTTCTCCCAAGTAACATTTACTTTTAGCTAATAGTTACATTTGGGTTAATCTTTCCCTTTCTATTTCACCCAAGTAAATTGTGTTACATTTTAATATTTTAAACTTGAAATTCCTAGGAGGAAAATGAATAATTTCTTTGAAAAATTAATTTTCCAACAAATAAGAGAGAGATTTCATATAAACCTCTTTGCAAAATGTTTATAAGGCAGAATATCCATGCCAAGGATGAGTTACTAATTCTATCCCTTTGACGTGAACCGATATCAATTTTATAACCCACATTTCCAATTGAGCTTAAGCGAGGCATTGGTCAAAAATGCCTTATCTTGGGGCCAGCTAGGTGGTGTAGTGGTTAATTCACTTACTCTACTTCGGCAGCCCAGGGTTCGCAGGTTCAGATCCCGGGCACAGACCTACACACTGCTCATCAAGCCATGCTGTGGTGGCGTCCCACATATTAAATAGAGGAAGATGGACACAGATGTTACTCAGTGACAATCCTCCTCAAGCAAAAAGAAGAAGATTGGCAATAGATGTTAGCTCAGGGCCAATCTTCCTCATACACAAAAAGCCTTATCTTTACATACATAACGTCTGCAGATATAAGATAACTACAAATTAAAGCTATCATCTGAATATCTGAATGCCCTAAAATGTGCTTTCTTTTTAATTTGAAGAAGAAAAATAATTAAGCAAAAGAATATCTGGATTCTGCACTCTGACTAGTCTGCATATTTAGGCATAACCTTAGTAAGTGTCTCAATTAAATACAGTGAAACATTCAGTTAACTAGAAAAATGCAGAAGTATTATTTTGATGCTTCAGACAAAAGAAACATAAACAGCTCTTTCTTTAATAGAAAGCAATTCTGTGCATGAATCCTCCACACCATCTTCCCTGATACAGACACATACTGACTCCTTCTTTGTGGCATTGTCTCCTTGAGGAAAGATATGCTTTCATTGGCTTCTTATTTTTTCAATCAACTTCATTGGGTTAAAATTTACATACATTAAAATACATCCATTTTTGCATAGAGTTTAATGAGTTTTGACAAACATACACTTGGTTAACTACTGCCACAATCAAGAAATAGAGCATATCCATCATCCCAAAACAGTTCCTTCATGCCCCTTTGAGGTCAGTCTGCTCCCATCCCTCATCCAGGCTGCCACTGATCTGATTTCTATCTCTATAGCTTAGTTTTTGCCTATTCGAGGATTTCATATGAATGGGTTCATACAGTATGTTCCTTTTTGTATCTGGCTTTGCTAGCTCTGCATAATGTTTTTGAGATTCCTCCAGCTTTTTGGATTTGAATCCCAGCTCTTCTTTATGAGCTGTGTGACATTTGGACCAATTACTTAACCTCTGTTTTCTCAGTTGGGAAATGGTTTTATTTGTACCTTTCTGATGGGATAGTTGTGAGAATTTATATCAAGGTGCCTGCTTGGTACCAATAATTATATCAGTATGGATACAAATAATATAGTTTCTATTACTCTATATTTTTACTTCATCCCCCCTCCTCCCACCAAAGGAAGAAGAGAATAATTCTGAAGCTTCTGCAAGACTTGTTCAAGTTCAACATGTTCTATGAGACGGATCAGCACAAAGAGAACTCTACAACCATAGCTTTTATTATTGAACAAAGATACTCTTCTGAATTTCTGCCTCCTTCTTCCCTGTCTCCTTTGGCCTTGGGCAAGTTGGCAGCAGACATCTCCTTTCTCTGCCCTCGGTTCCATTCTACCCTTTCCAGAGTCAAATGACTTCCAAGAAAAGGGCATAATGTCCTTTTTCCCCCCACCCAGAAAACGAGAGATTGAGACAGCAGGAACAAAGGCCTCCAGGGGTCTTCTCATAAAGGGTCAATGTAAAAGACTAATCATAAAAGACCTTCCCTTCTTCTAAAGAAGATCTCCTCATTTCTGACCTGATTCCATCAAGTGGAGAACTGGGATATGGGAGAGGAAGAGCAGCCGGAAGGGTTAGACACTTCCTCCCTCATTGTTCACCTTGGTCAATCTCCTCCTGCACACAGTAGAAAGTGATGGATATTCTAGCTTCTTTTTGCTTTACCACTGTTCACCCCATTTTTCACGTGTTCTCTTACTCTTTGTCCTCCCTTCTTCTGTTGTGCCTCTATGACATTAAAATGTGAACATCCATTCAGGGGATGGTGGGGTGCCAGGAGGTATGATAAGGGGACTAAAGTTCCAGCAATTAGGAACTCTCAAGGATAGGGCTAATTAATTTAGTTAACTAGTGCTACTTTAACCTTCTAAAAGACCTCTCTCTCACCACTGTCCCTGCTTGCTCAAGCATTGCTACCCACTGGGTACAGTGAGGTCACCAACCGAAAGACAGATGTCATGTGTTTCATCAAAGTTAGATGTGTCTCATCTAGGGCTTCTCCAATCAATCAGCTGCAGTTCCATTTGCTCAGGTGGATCTTTAACACTTGAATTATTAGAGTGGCTTAGTCAGGGATATAATGGCAAATATGAAAAAAAAATGTGCACAAAGAATAATTTTAAGCAGTGAATATTTAGTCCCAGTTAATTAATAATTCCTTTGGGTTGATACGAACTGTTTTGCTATAGATGGAAAATACATGTCTAATTAACAAGGATACCTATATTAGAAATGACATGGCAGAAAGAAAAGTAAGATATGGACACATGATTTCAAATGATATTTTGATGCACTCATTTACGATGCTTGAATTTGCTTATTTCCCTGAGTACAATGATATTTGCGGTAGGTAGCAAAACTCTAATGAAAAACCCATGAGACATGACTTTAAGATGTAGTTTAGCTTCTAATCTTTCACATGCTAATGAATATCCTATTGTTTATTTCATGGGAGAAACTGAATACTCACTATTAAGACTTTAATGGGATCTTGAAACAAGAGATGAATTTTAGGGAGGCATGAATGTTATCATGTTTTAATTTCGATAGCCTGTGTTAATCAAGTTTCTCTGAATACATCTCTGTGTCAGTTTGTTAGCGTTCCCTCACATTCCCCTAACCCTATGTATCCATTCTAGATGGGTCCTGTGACTCACTCTTACCGGTGGAATGTAAGGGAAGTGCGTCCTCTCCATTTCGGGTAAGAGTGTGTGCCTTCTCCATGTTCTCTCTCTTTTCCTTACAGTTAAAGATAAAGAAATCCAAGATGGTAGACATAAAAGATGGACGTAGCCTAGGCCTTGAGCTTTGAGAAGGACCATGCAGAAGAACTACCCGACCTGCTTCAGACCATGACATGAGAAAGAACCACAAGAAAAAAAGCGTATTGTGTTGTCACTAAGATTTTAGAGTTGGTCTATAGTGTTATCATTAGTTACTGTGACTAATGTAGTCTCGTTCTCACATCTGATTTATGTGGTAAAATGAGCTTGGTATTCACACATTCAACTCCAGGAAACCACAGGCAGATATCTGCAGATCCATTTACATCTTATCTTATTGTTGTTTCTGCACAGGTGAGGGTAGGTGGGAGGAGGGATAAATATTTCACTTCACATGAGCGACATTTATACCCTCAGTAACAGTCAGTCTCAGGGACTATATCCTCTATTACTTTTCAAACCCCAGGCAAGGCATAACTATTAGAATTTCCATAATGGACTGCTAAAATCTCACAGATTTAGAGAACATTATAATAAGTTTCACATTTATTTACCTTGCATAGATAGGGACAGAATATTACACTTTTTGTTTGTTTCCCTTTTGGTTGTTACATCACAAGGTAATCACTATATTAAGAATTTAAAGAAAGAGGTGATCATCATGAGATCAGTGGCCAGTGGAATAGAACCAATTTTAAGCTGCTTGAGAAATAATTCACTTTATTATTTCTTTGTAAATCTAATATTAGTAAATTTTGAAAGTCCTTTTTTTTTTCCTATATAAAATCCAGCTGGGGAAATGAAACTCAGTTCTGCCAGAGAAAATAGACTAATTGTTCTCCATTGTGAGCACTCATGATGTAACTAAATGTTTCTGCCCACTATAGACTCCAGAGGGGTAAACTCTGTGTTATCTAGAAAAAACATCATCGTTCTCCTCACCGGCAAACGTAGGTAATTTCAGAATAGATGATTGCCTCTTTCTCTCTGGAACTAAGGTAAGACAAAGATTACACAAAGCCTGCAAAGGATTATTCACCCAATATCTCTTGAGAGTTTACTATGGGACAGGCATAAATTCTCCAAAGGGACCAAAAAATATATACATTGTGAAGACATTACCTCTTCCAAAGGAAGAAATATAATTTCAACTCAGCATATTTATTCATTTGAAATAAAAACACACTCTCTGGAAGTATAACTTATACAATGTATATATGTGTATACACACATTTACATACATATGTACACATACATGTGTCTACTTCAAATGCAATATTGAGAATTACTTTCCTATGTGATTAACTCACTCTAGAGGAAAAGGTTTTTTGCATAACGTGGTAGATTGCAAAAATAGTCACAATTCCTCAAACCTACCTGTCTGCACGCTCCAATTAGGATGTGACTTTGGAGCTTTTCCCATCAAAAGGTGGCAGCTATTTCTCCACCCCTTTGAATTTGGGCTGGGCTTGTGACTTGCTTTAGTCAAGAGATACGACTGAAGTAATGATATGCCAGCTCTGAGTCTAGGTCTCAGGAGGCCTTGCATGCTTCTTCCCTCTCTCAAAATTTTGGCAGGATAACATAAACAAATCCAGGCTAGCCTGCTGGATGATGCGATACATGTGTCCCCATGGCCCCATTGTCCCATTGCCCAGCCAACTGCCTGTCAACTCTCAGAAGCAACTCTCAGAGCCACCTGGCTACTGACCAAGATGCAGGAGAAAATCTGATCCACACCGGAAGAGCCCCCCAGCTGAGTCCAGTCCAAATCGCTGACCCATAGAATAGTAGAATAAATAAGTTGCTTTAAGCCACTAAGCTTTAGCATGGTTTGTTAGGCAACAAGATATAAGCAATGCAACCAGTAAGGGACATTTTAATCTTTGCATTAAACATGGCATAATTTTTAGTAGGCTGCTAAATAATATGCTACTTATTTTTAAAAGTAAAGTTCTCATTCCTAAAGCACAAGCCTCCTTTCCTCCAGTATCATCTTGGTGAATACATAAGCAGGCTGGAGTTTAAATCTCAGATTTGCACTTACTTACTAGGTAGACCTTGGGGGAGTCACTGGGCCTCTCTAGGTTTGAGTTTGTCCTACTATAAAATGGGGATAATGATATCTCACTGAATTTTGTTAGGCGGATTAAATGAGCTGATGCAGGTAAATTGTCTGTTACTATACCAGCAACTGTTAGCATGTATAAAGCAGTTCTTATTCTTCCAAAACTTCCTTTTTCTTTCTCAATGATATCCAGTGTCCCATTGTCACTAATTAGCTCTGAGACAGCATGAACTAACCTTCATTCTAGTGGACTCTTCCTTGAATTTAAAAAATGTATTTTTCATGAGTCTTTTCACAAACTACATTTATTACATGTATAACATGTACCATTAATGAAATTATATATATGTTTATATTGTATATATTATATAACATAATTATAAGTTATATATTATATAGATTGTATGTGCATATATTTGTAATTTATCACCACCTGAAATTATATACATATGATTCTATATTTATATATTTGATTACTTATTATTTATCTCATCCACAAGAATATAAGCTCTCTCAGGTATTTTTGTTTCATATCCCCACCACCTGGCACAGTGCCTGGGAAACAGTAGGCTCACTAAATATTTGTTGGATGATAGAATAAATGAACGAGTGCTTCTGAATCATTACTATGAAACAAATTTAAGCATTCTTGGAAAGACACTTAGAAATTCAAAGATTTTTCAAATGTAATTTCGAGAGACATTGGAGAATGAGGGAGAGAATACGATGTAAAGGGATTTCCTTACTGCTCATCACGTAGTTTGTGTTTCAATGGTTTCAATATTTCCTGAAATATTTTCTTGTCTAAGTTTTAAGATTAAATTTGAAATTTGGAAAATTAACTGTAATTAATTACGTAAGTACTTGCAATATAGCATTAATATCATCTCTCCTATTGTTCCCCAGGAATGATGGCAGCCTCTGGGCTCTAACCATAGATATGATACTAGTTCCAATAATCAGCTCATATAATAATGATTTCACCTCTACAGTAGACAATGGAGAAAAGGGAACATATAACATTAGGTTTTATGAGAAAAAAATCACTTTCCTTCCCTTAGGGAATATAAATTGATTGTGGAAGCTATACTTTATGGGACAATTCCTTAGAGAATATTATAAAATATATTCCAATTTCAAAAGAAAACTATAAAAGAAAAATAAGTCAGAAGCCCTCCTTGACACCTCCCACCCCCAGACTAGGCCAGGTCCTCTGTTATAAGCTTACATAGTATTCATTACTCTGAGAATTACTACTCCAAGTAGACTGGAAGCTTTGAACGGAGGACTTGTGTTTATCTTGTTTGCTATTGTATGCTCTGTGCCTAGCATAGTGCTGGGCACAAAATACATGCTAAAAATTGTTTATAGAATGCATGAATAATGAAATAAATGTATTGGGATTGAAATCAAAATTCTTCATAATGCAGAGTTTTCTTGTTTTACACACATAAATATATATAGTACGTTATATACAAGTACTATTGCACCAATATTTATGGAAACACAAACAAAATAAATTTTAAAAGCATAAATACATTTTCTAATATTTACTGCTTAATGCATTATCTTGTGCACCCCTGAAGTAAATAGCACCTCTACCATCTTTATCACTTCTGTCACTTTGAAGGTAACTGATCTAAAGAATTACTGTCGCATATATTAACTCATTTAATGGTGACAGTAAACACTAAAAATAGATAGGAAGCTAGAAAAATGCAGTCCATGTCAGTCATGATTAAGCAAGTAGTTAGTGCTACTGAGACCAGAGCTAGTGGAGACCAACATTTGCATCTCACAACTTTGTGATGTGACATAGTTTATGTCAGAGCATTGGGGTCACTGCTACTATTGCTGACTCTGCAGGTTACACAGTCATAGGAAACATTCTGATTTGCCTAAGTTCAACATCCCATGTCAGTAACATTATAGACTGAATTTTGATGCAAGTTACAGCTCCTGTTGAACCAAACAGCCAATTCAATTTAGGCTCAGAAAAAGCGATCTCCCTAGATTATGAGTCATCTTGCTTAATCCAAACATTCAAGGCTGCTCTGTATTTCAGTTCTGAGGTTTTCCTTTTCTCTGTCTTGAAGATTAGTCTTTTTCAGAGGGGAACATAAAAAAATACTGTGGAAGTTATTTTCAAAATGGGTCTCAGGGGTTTCCTAGCCAATTCTCATTAATTCATACTGGAATTATTGTCATTAATGCCTGTCCTCAAGCCATCTACAGAAACACAGCTATAAGAAATTCAGACATGATAATAAATAGAAGCTTAACAAATATGACCATATTTATTTTTTCAGGAATAGCATCCCTAGTTATAATTTACAACTATAATTATGAAAGCTGACAAATTGAGATATGAAAAGATTTTATTATATGTGAATACAGAATTGATAATATTTAGCATACACACACCAATTATCACACGTATCAGAAACTCTCAGGATTTCTCCTTACTCAACTAAAGTTACTATATTACTTGCCAATCCACCCTTCATTATTCGTCATGCTCCAGTCAGAAACCAGAATTCTACATTTGATTCTCTTAATCTTTCGACTGCTGCTCTGTTGTCTACCCATACCAGCCTTCTCTCCCCATTCCCTGTCTCCTCTTCTCTAACTTTATTTCCTTCATTTCCTCTCTTTCTTCGTATACTCTGATCTCTGCTCTCTTACCTGATATTACCAAGAATTTAGCAAGAATCATCCCTTTTTCTAAATCACTAGCACAAGATCTATCTTGCATCTTAAATTTGAATGGAGACCAGAGTTAGAAATCCTCACATCACATTAAAGAAAATGTGAACTGGGGCAAAGCCAGTATTAAATATTTGTTCATTTAAAATATTCCTGGCCAAATGAATGGAGGTTTTAAAACCATATAATTAGGGTTCCAAGAACAAGATTATGCAATTTTTTTTCAGTTTGTAATGGTCAGATGCTGAAAATTCTTTACATATCAATTTTAAATTATAAATAGAAAAGCAGGAAGTCAGGAAGGTGGGAAAGAAGGAATAAATCAGGGCCCAACATAGATGGGGAAGGAATAGCTAGTTTGACGCTGCTGTAGAGGGTGAAAGAAGAACAGTGCTGCCCTCTGAGCTAAGGGTCTCTCTTCAGCCTTAGCTTTCAATCTTCAGTCCCCAGTTGTCAGGCAAATGCCCCGTCTGGGATGGGCAGACCATTAGAATATTTCAGCAGAGAGGTGTTCATTACTTTGGCTAATAGAGCTCAGAGTTCCCAGGAAAAACATTGGCCAGGCATATTTGATTAGGTGGGATGGAAATATCTCCTTCCTGAAGGGAAGCTAAGAGGGAGACAGTAGGCAGCAGAGGCCAGGAGTCTGTGTCAGGCTTGTTGGAAAGTGACAGTGAGGGACCCAGAAAGCTGAGGGGATTATGAAGACTATGTGTGCCTGGGAATGTCAGACTCCCCACTTGGGTGATTAGGACACTCAGGAGGGGAATGGCATGGAATAAGCTGGGGATGGACGATGGATGTTAAATCAGGGTTTGAAGAAAGATGGAGAATTCCAGGAAAGTACAATCATCAAGTCCAAAGGTGTTCCCAAAAAGAGAGCGAGGTCTGAAAGTGGAGGCCAGTGACAACAACAAGCAAATTGGAGCCAGTGAGTTTGGAAAACGGAGCTTAGAAAGACACTTGGATTGCAGGTGTGATCTGTGAAATACTTAGCACTCAGTACCGAATGGGCACCAACCAATCAGAAGAGATGCCCAAGAGAGTGGCAGAATAGCGTCCTGGAGCCCACCTCCTTTCAGGTATTAACCCTTTAATCACTGGACTATAGGGTAGTTCAAGGGCTCCCAGTGGGCCGGCTGGTGGCAGGGCACCTGGGGAACTTGAGACAGGACCTATTTACTGTGGGAATATGGCTGAATAACTAAGATCTATGCTAGAAAGTAGCTGTCCAGCCAGGACATTTCCAGGCTCCCTTTTCAGCAAGGTGAGACCATGGGACTAGTTCTTATCAAAAGAATATGAAGGAAAGTGATGTTTAGTTAACAGCCAAGGTAATTAAGCATTGAGAATAAGGTCATTTTCCCAACAATGACAGGGAAATCTTGAAGGTGGAGGATAATGGAGCCATTAGATGGATGCCCCCTACTCCCTTGAGTTACTACTTGAAGGAGAGCTTCTTAGCAGAACTGCTCAACAGGAAAACCAGAATTGGACTCTGCATGACTGAGAAATTAAATTTTATTGTATAAACCTACTCAGGTTTTGGGATTTTTCCAGCAATTACTTTACTCTGATCAAAACATGGCATAAAAATACTCTAACATTTTAATGCATCCATTTCACAGAGATGAACATGAGCAAATTCTAAGTTCAGCTGTCTCCTTCAGAGGCTGTAAAACATTCTACCAAGACTTTCAGCTAACAATTTAAAGAAATACCTTTCTGGATCTTGTGGAAAAATGTTTCCAAGAAATAGGAGAGGGCTTTTGCTTCCTGTTTTCTTACATTTTAGAGCATGATTTCCCTATATGTTATAGAAAATTATGAGGTGTTTCCATTTATATTGAAAAGCCCATTTCATAAATCCAAAACCCACACAATCACACATTAAACTTCCATCTCTCTAAAGGAAGACACTTGGAGGGGAGTGTCGTTCATCTCTGTAGCCGCAGCATGGGGCCTATGACTCATCTAACAAGTGTTTCTTGGATGAATGAATGAAGTCGTTGCTACTAGAAAAGCAATGTGCTGAGAAAAAGTAAATTAAAAGACAACTATGCAGACAGACCTGGGTCTTCTGCTAATTGACATTATGTGTAGAATTCTCCACGAACCAGTGGTCTTTACTTCTTTAAGGATTCTGGTGACTTTTGGGTTTTAGCTTTCCATTTTCCAGTGAGGGAACTGTGTGGTCCTGGGAAGCAGTGGTCAGTTCACACCCATGGAACTATTTTGCATCAAAACTTAGATGAAAACTCTGATTTTCATAATCCAAGAATGGTAGTATTTTTCCCTATACTGCGTCACCTATTATTTTTGACTCTTAGTTGTTTTTCACCTGCAAAACACAGATAACACTCAACCTCACACAGTTGCTGTAAAGAGAACACCAGGCAGTGTCAAAGTGTTACATCACACTTCGTGTCAAAGGACCTTCAATCTCTAGACCTATTTAGTTAATTCAGGTGCACGTGAGGCTGTGTGCATGATTAAATCTAAGGATTGGGATTATCTTTAACTTCAATGTGTCATTAAAAAAATCCTATGGTACTTATTTCTCCTGGACTCATCACAAAACCATTTGCTCTCAGATGGTCTTGTGAGGTTTCCTGAAGGCATAAATTGTCAGCAAAAGTAATAACTCAAAGTTTTGGGGTGAGGAAGCTATTATTCTGTTCATCAGAAAATGGTGGAAGTATCTTAGCTAAAAAGCTGGTTGTAGGGATTTTTATCATCCCGAGTACTGACTTTTCTTTTAATTGGCTTCAGTGTCTTCAAAATAGAGGATCTGGGTTTGCTTTGAGATTGAGCTTCTAAAGAGGAATATTGAATCAAGTAATACACTGCTCCTTTATATCTGGATACTTTCTGGGTGGACCTAGAGTTACCGACCACAGCCTGCAATGCGAGATGAGCAATACAGAGTGTGATCATTACTCTCCTTAGCTGATTCGGCACCCTTTAAAACGATACAGCAGAAGGTGCCAAGGGGCAGCTGGAGGAGAATTATTTGTGTGGCTCCTAATTGAATGTGTCGGCCATGAGTGATCACCAGGCCTGCTATTTAATGAATGCACTAAAACCAGACTAGTGATGCATGGGGCTGGCTTTCCCTGCCCCCACCGTGGTGAGGGGGATGACCACGGAAGGCTGGAGGCAAAACTGAGAAGCAGACAAAATTGATTTTGCTGCCTTCTGTTTCCACTGCATGACCTGCTCTCCACTTATAGCACTTCCTACCCATCCAAATGAAGGTGGTACCCACCAGTAAAAGGTTGGCTCTATCTTCTTCCTATAGCCCCACAGCAGGCCTGGAAATCCACCAATCGCCCACAAGAGAACGTTGCCTCTGCTTTGCTGGATGGGTTACTGGTGTGAAGACTGCCTTGCTGACAGGTTTTTTCCTATGAAGCCTCATGTATAACAGGTTTCCTTAAAACTCATGAGAAGAGCAAACTCATGTATTCATAGGTTCATTCTTTCAATGAACCTTTACCAAGTGCTATACAGATCAGGCCCTGGGCCCGGTATTAAGGACGCAAAGGTATTAAATAAATACATTGTTTTATGCCCTTCAGGAGATGGAGACAAAAGCTATTTTTAAGTGTCACTTACAACATAATACACTAGGCACAGTGAAAGAGGGTCATGACAACAGAAAGGGGTCCCTGAACCCGCCTTGAGATGGAAGTGGGTGATGCCCCAGGGGATTTCCATAACTCAAAGAAAACAGACAAAATAGTAATCAAGCACATCACTGGGGAGAAAAAAAATCATTAGGCTTCAGCTTTCTTATAAAACTTATAACAAGGGGCCGTTCATGAGATTCTGTGCTGGTGGAATGTCCCTTAGGCTCCAGAGACCAGAGGCTGCCCTGCCCACATCACAACAGACAGAGCAAAGGTGAGAGAAGTTCGTTTCTGGGAATTACTGTTTCTTCTCCTGGAGAGGAGTAGAGAAGACTTAGTTTCTCCCCTTCAGGCCCTGCCTGACCAGTGATATCCATAGCATCTGCCACCTGGAGGCAGGTTCACCTCAACTTCATTCTGCAACCTCTGCCTGGAATGCCCTCCTCCCCAAACCTCTCACTCCCCAATTAATTCCTCCTGGGCTTCAGGGCTAGGGGAAGTTAGCTTCTTCCAGAAAACATGCCTGTCCTTCTTCCATAAAAGCAAGATTCTCGTTTTCTACGCTCCCACGATACTCACTGCTTGTTTACTTCTAGTCTTTCACAAATCACACTAACGATTATAGTCTAATAATTTTACTCTTTTCTGCTTTAAGAAGACAGCTCCATGTCTTCTTCTTTGTACATAGCACCTGACAATTAGTGGGTGCTCATAACACATTAGTAGACTAGATGGATGTGTGTGTGGATGGATGAATGGAATAACGTTGTGCCCTTGTTTTTCTGTTGCCCTTAAAGAACTTCTAGAACTCCCCAGTTACCCCACTCAGAGGAACTGGTGCTATGCTTCTTCTTCCACATTTCCAGCTAGTTGTATTTCATGCATCTACGTAAATCTGAAGCATATTTTCTCTATTAGAAGTAAGACACATGATTGGTCATGGAAACATATGCTCTGCACATTCATTTAGGAGAGCTACAAGAGAAAATTAGAATCCAGTGATCTCTCAATTTGTATTCCGTGGTGTTAATAATCAGCCCATGGCACTTGCTGACATGCTGCAGCCTAATAAACCGCAGAGGGAGACTGGCTCCATATCACTTGAGCCTGAGTGACTCTAATATGTCTACTGATTGCCTTGTAGCCATCTTCAAGAGGCTTCATCCGAAGCATGTCTCCTTCCCTTTCTTAGTGTCTCCACTGCCTTTGACACTGCCCTGGAGATCGTGTTCCCAAAACGACAACTGCTTTTGATCATAAATCACTTTCTCGTTAATATTACTTGATTCTAGAACCACTTGGTTTGGTGATTAACTAACGAATAGCTAAATCAGCCCTTCATTTGTGCTCTATAAATGTGATGTTTAAGGAACAGGCTTTTATCACTACGTGCTCCTGTCTAGCTTTTCCAATCCTTCTGCTGTGGCCCACTTTCAAATGTTCAAAAGATGGAGGGAACAGAAGCCCGTGACAATGGTAGCTCAGCTAGTACTGCTTAATTAACAATTTCTTTTCATATTGGTCAAAATATTTTAAATAATTTTAACACCAGAAATAGCATGAAAATGAGGAATTAAATTATAAATGAAGAACTAGGAGAAATGACTAGGAGGGAAATATTTCTCCCCCATTCCTCACTTTTCTTTCCATCTGGGGGACATCAGAGAGTGGAAAATTCCTGCCCTCTCCCTCTCTCTCTCACTAAACTCTGCCCAGAGCGATTTATCTGATTAGTGAGTTTGGAGGAAATGCACAAACAAAAAACTTTCTTGTAGAAAGTTCACTCTCTGTTCTATTCCTTGGGGAGAAGCCCACATGGACCATTACATTCTGTGACTGAGGGATAAGCATGTCTAACTCTGGTGCTTTCACACCTAAGCCACCTTCTCTAACATCTGCCTTACAATTAATAAAGGTGATTTTTTTTACCACTCTCTGTTAACTGTTTTGTCTTTTTTCTCAATTTTTTCAAAACTCAGGTGGAGAAGAGGATTATTGTTTATGGTATTTATGTTGTAAAATTTCTGGAATATATCTGATCAATGGTTGGTTTGCAGGAAGTGTGGTAATTAAGAGCAAAGGCTTCCTACGTTCATATTCTGGCTCTGCCATTCATCAGCTGTGAACTGTGTGTTCTTGGGCACATAATATAACTCCTCTGCTCCTCAGTTTCCCCTCTACAAAATGAGGACAATAATAGTATTGCCTACTGCTAGGGCTATTGTGAACACACTGCACCTGGTCTAGCTTAATACTCATTTCTATGAGCTATTCCTGTTATCATTAAGCTATGCTATTGTTCGATGGGATGCTTTGGCTATCAGCCTACTGTTGATTCCAAACATGGTGAACTGTTAGCTTGAGCCATTACTAAGTCATAGAGTACTAGAACAAAAAGGGACCCGAGAAATCTTAGCTTTAGGTTCTAGTCCCATGGAAGATGATACAGAATTCACCCAAGGTCGCACATGGCAGTTCCAAGGCTGGACATTCCATCTGTCTGCACTCCTGGCCCATTGATTTTCCCTCTGCTTTAGCTACCTCTCTCATAACTACTATCTTTGTTAACAGCACTTCTCACATTCATTCTCCTTGCCCATTTAACACAGTTAAGTCTAGTCACCAACAATATTGTACCTATGAGGGTATAATACCAGTCCTTAATAAAATTTTAAGCATGACAACACAAACAACAATAATAACAGCTATTGCTCCCTGAATCTCACATCATATTTTTCCTGTTAGAGAAAGCTGAGTTCTGGCTTGACTGGGGTAATTCCTGTAAGAGAAAGCCCATAGAAAAGCAGTGCTGTTGATTTACTAGCATCCTCCCATTGCTTTGTTCTTTACAACCCAGAACATTTTTAAAGCCAGATATTTATTTCTTGATTGTTCTTCTAGCCCCACTGGTTCCTCCCCCTAGGGAACTCACTCTTCCGTGGGCAACATCCCAGGGAGTGCAAACTAAATATAGTATTGAAGCAAAATCCCTGTGAAGCTAATGAACTATTTTATGGAGAATGAGGCAGGAAACCTTTTCAAAAGAGGTGTTGCAATTAATTGGATGTGGCCACACAAAGGCATGATTTCAGAAATGGGCAATTTACAACAGGGAATTGAGAAGGTCACATGCGATGGCTTGAAAGGTAGAAAATCATTACTTTCAATTGTGTATCAACCTGGAAGCCAAATCAGACGTTTTAATGTATGTTTTCAACTGAGTGCATTTTGCCTAAATTTCCAAAATGAAAATGCGGCACATTTGCCAATAGTCTGTCTGAATAGCAGATTACCAATTACATCCCATTGAGAATCTGATACCTGCCATGTTGTAACCTTAGATTTCCCAAGTACGGGACGTGGGTCAAGTACACTAGCAGACAATTAAATCATGACAGCTAAAAGAGCATTGTCCTCTAAAACCTCCAATCTTACTTCAGTATGAAATAATCCTTTTCAGTGAATTTAGAGTAAATGACTCAGGTGTCAGTTAGCCAGATTATTTTTAGACATGTTCAGTTATTCTGCTCCTGGTGATACTTGTGGCTATTCTTAGGACCCAAGTAAAAAAATATTCTTTTTTCTCTTTCTACATATCTTCAGGAATTGCTCTTCCACTTAATTATTTATAAAAATTGGGATCCAAGTTAAATTGGCCATGATGTTACCAAGTCATAGAGCTAACAGGGTGCAGATTACAAAATTAATTAAGACAATTAGAATCAATTTTCATCTATATCAAAGTGTGTTTAAATTGACAAAGCAATACCATTTTTATTTTCTACAAAACGTTGACCTTCTATGAAATAATATGTATAGAATAGTAGTACAACAAAAGATCCCATTAATCATTTTATGAGAAACTGAGTCAGACAGCAGCCTAATCGTTAACAGCATGATATTCACGAATCAGATTCAAATCCTAGCTCTCACACATACTAGTTGGGAGACTGTAAGGGAATTACTTAACTTCTCTGGGCTTCAGATGTCCCTTGTGGGGATAGTGATATTGACTTTACAGGGTGCTGTGAGGGTGTAATGGTGTCACGCATGTAAAACGCCTCACCCAGGGCTTGCATGGTACAGTATGTGGAAGATATTCATTAAACTTTAGTCATCATATGACATCTGAGGACACCAAGGAGCATCAAGATAGTGAGCAGTTTTTAAGGAAACTTACTTCCGTTTTAGACTATTAAGCTTGAGTGTCTGAGGAATGAGGTTGTCTAGTGGGTCTCATGCATGGTATAGAACTCAAGAGCAGAGATTTACATTTTGGAGATATAAATGGGTCAAATGAGTCATCTAGGAAGAAGACCAAGTAGAAGCAAAAAAGAAAAAGACCAAAGGAAGAACCCAGGAAGTCCCAATATTGATGGGATTAGCAGAGACAAACAACTAATAAAAGACAACTAGAAGAACTGGTCAGAGAGCTGAAAGAAGAACCAGGAGAGGCTGATGCCATGGAACCCAAAGAAGATGCAAGGAAAATGTGGCTGAGTAGCGGGAGGATGAGGCCTGGAAATAGGTGTTTGTATTTGATGATTAGGATATAATTTCCAGCCTTAGTGTGAACAACTTCACTAGCCTCTGGGGATGGAAGCAAAACTGAATGGAAGTGAAGAGTGACTGCAACCCCAGGAAGAGGGGATGGTGGGAACTTTCAAGTAGGCTGGCAGGGAAGGAAAAAATGAAGCCAGGGCAGTTAGTTTGGGAGGGGAACGGGCAGGGAAGGTGAAGGGTGGTATGGCCCCATCTATTAGCTATCCACCAAAATCTGCTTTCTTTCCTCCTAAGTGCACATCTAGACTCTATTTCCAAGGCTCTTACAGTTACATGTGGCCACTTAGCTAATTCTTGTCAAAGGAGTATAAGGTGAAAATATATATCAATTTGAAGCCAATATTTTTAAGAAGTGGGTGTGCCTTTTGTGAGGTCTCTGGAAGCAGTGCCTTCCTCCACTGTTCTCTGGGGTCCCTGGCTCCACACACACTGTGAGTCTCTTTGTCCATGCGGCTCCATGGCCACATCTGATGCTGGCATTGGGGAGGGTGTCTTCCTTGAGAAATGCACAGTTTTTGCAACCCACTTTATATTAGCATCAAGAGTTGTTAAAAAACAGTCACTGGCATTTTTTTGCCAGAGTCCTGGTTTCTATGGAAAAACACTTTCCACAAAAGCTAAATAGGCTTCTCATCTTTTTGTATCCAGTCAAGTCCAGAGTTCTTTCTTGGACATTGTTCTCAAGACTGTGTTATTACTATTAGGTTTTGTTTTTTTTTTTGCTACCTTATAAATTATTAGGCTTTGTAGCTCTGCCAGGAAACTAACCATTCTTTACAACATTTTTACATAGGAAAGAGTGTTCTAAATTCCAAGTGATGATATAAAAATTAACATCTGGAAGTCTGTACATTTTTAAGATAGAGATTACATATAAGATAAATTCATGGAACTTGTTTTGAAATTTTTGGTGGATAATATGATGAAGATTTTGGAGTTTTTAGTCTACCTGGCGTTCTGAGAATAGTACATGCAGATATTGAGGTGAAGATCAATTAAGACGCAATCTCATAATCTCCTCTCTTGTTATGTCCAGATGGATCCCTGTTTCTCTTAATGACTTTTTTTCCTGGGCTTACTTGCGCTATAATTGGCAGGGCTCATTCTTATTTTTCTCAGATAAGAGAGTGAGGGCATGAGACAGTTTGATAGACAGGAAAGTGTTAAAGTAGCCCTCCAACTCTCTATTCTATTGACTACTGAGTATAGTCGGCACCAGCAGCACATTCTACCTCTCTATTCGCTTAAGGGTCAATTCATTTTCTACTCATGCATTAAGCTTGCTCTGCTAAAAAATTGACAAAGCACGCTGGATTCAATTCTATGGAATTGATTACAGGTGATGTTAGACTTCAGGGGCGCTCAAAAGCAGCAAAAGCACTTCACTCAAAATTACTCCAGGATGCGTGGTCTGATGGAATAAACTACAACCAAGGAAAGATCTGATGAAAATATTTATTTCCTTGTTCCTGAAACATTAGGATATACAAACAAATGCAAAATACAAACAATGTAACTCTACTAAAATTATCTTTTGGAAGCTTCCCTGCTATATGATTGGAAAATTAGTATAATTACAATATTGCACCAGATTCCTAGTTTATAGCAAAAGGACTGCTGTTCCCACTCTGTAATGATAAGTGCAGCTAGCACCCTACAGAAGAGGGCACCTTCTTTGACAACCTCATCCTTGAAAGACATCTGACATTTTATTCTGTCCTTCTACTTCAGGAATTCTGAGACTCTGCTAATGAGAGTATTTTTAGAGTCCTATATTTCAGCTGCATTTTATATACCACCTGACGCAGGGCAGCCCCAAATAATAACAGCACTGAGCGTCCTAGTAATTATTATTTATAATTACTTCCTCATGGTGTGTTGGCTCATAAATTTTAATGGAGCTCTTTCTGCAATGTTGATTGCCAAACTCCCTGGCATTTTTGGGATAAATGTTTATCCAAATATAAATAATATAGTCAAGTAATTTCATAGTCAGCTTGTATCTTCCCCTCTTCACTCCACCCTAGAGGTTATTTTAAATGCATAGCATTTGAGGGGGGAAGACAGAGGTGATGGTTGTCCTACTTTGGAAGTTCTGAGTCCTCACAGTGACTCCTGATCTTCATCTTCCTGGCAGGGATATAGGTTGGTGCAAAATAGCTCCTGGGCAGGCAGACAAATTTACTGCCAGCAGCTGGAAGCTCATTCTTTCCAAGAGCCAGGAATGAGCTTGACTCCAGGAAAAAATCAGGAGAGGCTGCTCTCTTTTCCCTCCTCTGTATTCATTGTTAACTGGAAAAGGGGTGAGAGAAAAATGAAGCATATTTTACAAAGACATTAGGAATAGACTGTGTCTTTGCAAAAGAAGACACAGTATGAGTGGATTTTTACATTACATCTATGTGTATAGTAGATTTCATTTATGTAGTGAACTTCTCTAGTACCTTTAAAAATCATTGATTATGATTTTGGAGTACAGAATCTGGTGATGCTGAGATTGGAAAGGTTAGGAATTCCTGATGGTCAAACATCATTGGGGAAGGAAGAGGAAACATCTCTACAATTATAAGGTAGATATTTGAGAAAATATGAGTTTATTTCATCTATGTAAAATTAACATGTTGTTAAGAAGATATTGTTTAAATTTGAGTTCCTCCAAAAGCAGAGCCTGAGAGAACTTGGGAGCAGGTGATTTATTTGGAAGGTGATCCTGGGAAAAAGGAATGAAGCAATAGGGACAATGAGACAGGAAAGGAGAAAAAGACAATGTAAGGATATAATACTGAGGTCACTGGAGTGACTAAGGGAGTCTCGATACTGCTATAATCTTCCAAAAAGCATACAGAAAGCTTTACAGAATTGTCCATTTGAAAGACAAGAGGCTGGAAGGTTCATCCCCTGGCTCTGGTCCTCCCTTAATTGAGGGTCATTGTGGGTTTGGGGGTGATTCATGGCCCTACACTTCTGGCTGTGCTTGCAAGCATGGACCTAGTGAGTTGCACTGTAAGAGAAAGCCCTAGGGGAGAATGCAGAAAGGCAAGCATGATGCACTTGAGATGAGACACTGAACATGCACAGATCTGCCCACGGCAGCTCAAAATCAGAAGCAGGCACAGAGATGGGTAGGGGCCTAAGAGACATCTGCTACACATGTCTGCCGAATAAGGAAAGATCATTTTAGAATGATGATATCAACTGTATTGAGTGCTTCCAACAGTATTCCATATTCTTCCGTTTAAAGGTGTGTACACATTTAATGCCCCAGGTGACACAGAATATCTGTTTCCTGCTATTTTCAATTCTGAAATTTATATCTGTTCTGACATTGTTTCTTTACAGCTTCTTAGTCCTTGCTGAAGTTTCCATTATACTTAATGACTAACACATCTACTTGAGTTGTGAAATGGATTATAATTTCAAAAGAATGAAGACATATTTATTATTTCATAGTGGTTTTGACATTTCTGTAGCTTGTCTTTTAAAACATTAATTTTCAAGAAAATAATTAATAGATGTGGCTCCATTAAAATGAAAGGAAAAAAGTATGCTCCAAACATGCCATAAACAAATTAAAGGCAAACAATTAGGAAAAAACTCACTTGCAAGAAAAACAAGTTTATTTTCAGGAAAAAAGAAGGTGTCACAAATCAATAAGAATAAAGATGTATAGTACAAAAGGTAGTAACTTGTGTGAGAAAAATGCAAATGGAAAATAAACATTTGAAAAAAACACTCCAAAAGATGAAAGTGGAACTACAGTAAATTTAAATTTGGCAATTAAAAGAATCATCATGTCAAATATTGCAGGGGTCAATGAAATGGACATCTCCTGCCCCGTTGTTGGGAGTGTAAAATTTTAGCACTCTGGACAGCAACCTGGCAACATTAATTTTAAAATGCCAACATTCTACTTCCTAGGATTTATCCACACACACAAAGAGATAAATGCGGTAAAGAGGTATCAATGCACATTCTCATGATTTATAACGGCCAAAAGAAAAATCAGAGAACCAGAAAGAAACACCAGCAATAAGGGATTGGTTAAATAAATTATTCCTATGTTGCTACTTAAAACCAGGCTTTCAAACTAGGTTTAAATATTTTAGAAAAGGCTCATAACATATAAGTGAAAACACAGTTGGTGATATAGCATTATTTTGTTTTTAAAGTATGGAATATACACAGAAAAAAACTGGAAAGTTATACACCAAACTATTAATAGTTTTCTTTGGATAGTAACATTTCTGGTGATTTCCTTTCCTCTTTTCTGTATTTTCCACAAGGCACATATGTACTTTAAAAATACTAATCAAAACTAATTATTTTCAAAAAACCTACTTCAGTGTTAAAATTAATTATGACTAAACCCTGAGTGGGTGGCTCTAGCTACTTTTTCTGTCTTCCCTCCTATATTTTTCAGGAATTTTTATCTCCTAAAGAAATATAATAATAGCATATCCAAAATTTAAAGAGTTAGTCTAAATCCATGTCTATTTTCTCCAGTTAAGTCCTTTTACAGGAAAATTCCAGAAAGAATTTGGAGGCATCAAGGATGGAAATCCCAGATCTTTTACAGTCCTAGCACCAGAATATATAAGGATAATGAATTATCCAGTCACTTAGAGAGAGCGAGAGCAGGAGAGAAAAAGGGAAAGTAGAAGAGTAAGTACAGATGAAGAGAAAGAAAAGCAGGCACAGAAGTACAGAACATAGCTGGGATGTTCAAATTTGCTTTGTTTTGTTTCCCTTGTTGAGTCCCAAAAATCAGAAAGACTACTAAAGATGATTAAACCTTTTGGTTTTCCAAATATGAAACTTCTGTGTATAAGAAAACATCAAGAGTGAGGAACTGGAAGAGAAGTACTAAAATCCACTCAAACTAGAGAGTAAAAATGGAAAAATTATTCTTTGAATAAAAGAAATTCAATGATAATGCTTTCTCCACGTGCCCAAGTCCTTTCCATGGATACTGTCCATGAATTGTGAATTTGACAAAAAATCAACGTGATTTCTTACCAGAAGTTTCTTTCCTAATCGCTTGTCTGATTCCCATATGTCTCTTCTCAGTTTTTCTGACATTTTAAGGTGAGGCATTGAATATACAAAAATTATACAAAGGCGTAGAATTAAGAACATATATGAAAGGCTTTGACATAAAAAACAAGAAGGAAGTTAAAATTCTCATATGCCCTTTCTTTTTGGTTGTCTGTCATTGCTGACTTTGTCAACTCAAATTGATTGCAACAGTGTTCCCCTGGGAATTGAAAAGGAGACAATCCCAAGGATTATAATTCACCATTTTGTGAGTGACTCGTCATCCTGGTCTGGCACATGTTTTTCTCTTTGTGTGATCTTCCCTGATTAGAGGAGGCTGACAAAATGATCTTAACATAATTGAAAATAGACTGAAGGAAGCATTTGCTGAATGTAAAGTCCAAAAAATGGATTAGGATTTAGGGAGTAAAATCAGAAAGCTCAAGAGCACAAGTGCAGGCAGATCCATAAGGTGAGGCAAAAGCAATAAAGGAACAAGAGTGCAAAAGCAAAGTGATGGTTAATCAAGAGGCATACATCCAAAGACATGCATCCAAAGATAGGGCTCAAAGTTCAGGGTATGATGGACACTTGTCCAGAATCCAAACTAAAAATAGATATTAGCATTCAGGGGCAGGAGTGCTGCTTCTAAAGGGACTGAGATGCTAGGGAAGGTGATCTAGGCAGGAGCTCCTCTACTAGAGAACTGGGATGGTGGATAAAGGAACCCACAAATTTCCAGTTTCTAGGAAATCGGGATTCCAGGAAGACCAGCTAGAAGATCTATTTGAAACTGAGCAGATGAACAAGAATGTATGGATTTCACATATTTTCTTCATCTAAGAATGACTGTTCTCAAAGTAGGAGTGGAGCCAAAATAATAAGCAATTATTTCAGCTGTCCCAAGTTTGCAGGGAGAGCTACAGGAGCAATGAGTCAAAACGATAATTAACATAATGCTGGACTCTCTGTGGTCCACTCTTTCACTTTCTTAATATGACATTTTGTTTTTCATATACTGAGAGACTTCCAATGTCTTCTTTTAATCCGATTCCAAAATGCAACTACAGACTAGATCACCAGAATTAAATAACATGTTAACACAAATGTACCACGTGCCCCTTCCTTATTTCCTGCTGTTCCCATTACTGAACCCCAACTATAGTCCACCATCTAGTGAGCCGCACTCTGGAACTCTGTGTTAGCCATGCTGTGATCATGGACTGCCTTCTTGAACTGTAACAGAAGGCTGTTTTCATTTTCCTTTCTGTGTCAGGAAAGGAAGCAAAAGTTAGGGGACCATCATCCAAGAGGTAAAGTATGCTCTAGAGTGTAGCCTCAGGGGCTAGGGGAGGAAGTCAGGGAGACTCTGGGGATGTACAAACTCTGGCCCTGACAGGCGCTTGTACCAGCCAAGACACGGGAGGTTGCCAGGTCCAGACGCAATTAGTCTGATTTAGATTCCTAGGAAGACAATTCTGGGTCTGGCTAAAAAATAGCTAACTCTGTAGAAATCATTCCTGTAAATGCAGAGATCTATTCTGCGTGCCAGATGACAGAACTTAAAAAAAAGCTTTTCTTGGAGGAAGGAGCAGCCTTTATAAACCATCAATTCTCTGGTGTCTTTAAACTACCTCACCCAGATTAAAAGGTATTTGTTTGAAAAGCTTCTGTTAAGGATGGACTGCAGCCTCCCCATGTGACAGATCCCATGTTTGACAAAACAAGACATTCTTCCTTATGCATTTGACCATCAGCTTTTCATTTGGCGGTTTTAGTACCACTCTTCTTACTTTGTCCTCAAAGAAAAGAGAGAAGAGTTGATCACCTTTACGAAGACATCATTATTCCAGCATAGTGTCTCCAAGACAGAGGGCTCAAATATCTCATCCATTCAATTCATACTAAACATATGGACCACAAATTTCATTGTCACCTCTCAGAGTGTTCTTACATGAAACATCCCCCTTACTATGGGCACCCAAATTAAGTTGAATTCAATTCAACAATGCACTTTTACCAAAAAGTGTTGCTCTTTTGCATAAATTCTTTCCTTTCTTATCTTATCACTGATATTTTAGTCCAACTACAAGTCTTGATCTTAAATGACTATTCCTTATGCAATGAGGATCAACAACTTCCAATATATTGTTACCCCATTGCCTTGAGTTTCTTCCCACTGCTCTGGAAAGGAAGTCTAAACAGAGGGGAACCCAGGTTTTGTGAGGCCTGGGGTTTATACAGTTTGAGGGTCCCCTAGCATCTTGCAGAACTTCCAGCATTTCTCAGATAGGGAGTCAGAGAGGGATGTTCCTAAGTGGTGACAGGGGGCATTCTGACTTAGTAATCTTACATCAACAGGGGAAAGTCTCAAAATGATAAAGCGCAACTTTCTGAGATTGGATGTTGAGCTTTTCACTTGGTTCAAGCCACAAACAGTAGCAAGAACTAAACTTTATTGAGTCTTACTATCTACAAAGTGCTATGTTAAGTGATGTACATGTTTATTATTATTCATAACCACGTTATGAGATAGATATTTAAATTGTGATCATTTCACAAATGAAGAAACTGAGGCTGAGAGAGGTTAGGAAGCCATGATCCAGGATTTGAACCCAGGCAGTTTGACATCAGGGCCTGTGCTCCTAAACAGAATGTGATGCTGGCTCCTGGGAAGCAGCTCTTCCAGGTGATCTTCTTTCTCTGTGTAATATTTCCTCCAACTTTTTAAAGGTATGAATAAATATCCCTCAACCTGGACAACTGAAATAAGGGGGATGAAGAAGGGTGATGATTATGAGAAGTGAGAATATATGAATAAAATTTAGGAGTCAACAAAGAAACTTCACAATCAAATATCTATAGAGTAAATGAGCATGATCATGTCTCTGTTAGACACGGTACACTCAATCCTGTGTTTGACTGAGTGCACTGTGTCAATCATGGGCCAGCCATTACAGGTGCTGAGACTCCTGAGCTGAATAATGCACAGTCCCTGACCCATAGAAGCTCATAATTAGTGGAAGAAAAAGAAAGTCAAAAACCAAATGACAGATAGTTCAAGTAAATATCAGTTAGTAACATAACTTTCATCAGATATGGCAAGTTTTATCTCTTGCTCTCATCTTGATTTGTTTCTCTTCTCTATCTGGAAAGAATGTCTGACTTAAATGTTTTTCCTCTCACTATTGAGTCGTAATCACACAAATACACAAGTTGGAAGATTGGGGTCCTGGTAGATTTCCCTGTGGGTGAGATGTCCTAAGCCTATGCTTCCCCCACCACTTGCTTTCCCATTGCCTAGTTTTAAGAGACCCTGGGCTCTTTCTGTAAAAGCCACCAACTCCCAGGGAGCATGCCACATGGATACAGTAGGTGAGAGGCATATCCATGTATTTCCCAACCCATTCTCAAAGACATTATAGAGCAGCGGTTTTCCAGGCTGAGCTTTCCCTGTCTTATCCCAGTAAGGGGTTGGGAAGTTAAAGGGATGAAACTCTGGGCTCCTGACCCTGCTTAAAACAGGTCAGTTTCCTCTAGTTATTGGGATTTTGAAATCATCTCCCTTTGAAGAAATGACTCCATAACTTACAAAAATATTTGAAAATCACTGTGGCAAGTGCTAGAGAGTTTGAGGAAACAAACCTCTCCCTGCTTGAGATAGAGTGAGTACTGGAACCTTCCCCATTTTAGTTCATGACATATTCAGAGACATGCAATAGAAAACTGAGCTGAAGGGGGATGGAGAGAGAATACTTCTAGAACTCAATATCTAAGAATGCCTCTAATAGGAGGGAAAGGAAGGAATCAAGAGCAAAGTTAGGAACCAGTGGGAAGTGGAACTGTATTTGGTCTTGAAGTGAGGGAAGAATGATTGGCTAGGTAGGAAAAGAGAAGGGGATGAAGGAGCAGGTGGACCCACTGCAAGAGAGAGGATATTGGAGGCTCTGATCCACCTACTCCAAGGGATAGGCCTCTAGCTGGAAGCCACATTTGCGTTAACCTAAGGCTGTTCTCAGTCTCCAGAAATCAGGAGGAGATCTGAGAAGAGTATTTAAGACTACCATTCCCCAGATCTATCCTCAATCTTAATAGACTAAAGTAGACTCACCTTCAGCTCTGCATGAGCAGACACAGTATGACCAGAGGTGCCTTAGGCCACTTGGCACCTGTTCCTTAGAACAGCAGTTATCAAACTTTATTGCATCAGACTCATCTGGGAAGCCTGTTAGAAATCCAGATTCCCTGGTTCTGCTCATGGAGAGATTCTGATTCAGTGGGCCTGGGATGAGGTTCAAAATCTACATTTTTAACAAATTCTCCAAATGATTCTTAAAAGGGTCTGCCTTTGAGACCACACTTAGAGGACTATGTCTCTGGAGAGGCCATGGTTTCTGGCTAAAATCATCAACTAGACACTCCTCTGAGAAACAACGGTGCTGGTAAACCCCAGTGGAACCAAACTGTTCACCCAGACCCCTGCTCATACAGCCTTCTTTGTGAATTTCTCTCACATTCTGAGATTAGCCCATGTGCACGCTTGAGTGCCTCCCACTGGCAGAATCACCTGGATGTTGTGGGAATCGGTATCATCAACAAGGCCAGGCAGAGAGGTCTCAGCAGGTCTTGATTTCCACCAGTCCCCAAGGAGGAGCCTCTCTCCTTTCATCTCTGCTTTCAGTCGTTAGTAGCTATGTTATTACAAAACTCGATTTAGAATTTCACTCTCAAAACCAGACCTAGAGACCTCATTACAGCATTTGCAGAAGCTAGCCATAGAGCAAAGTGAGAAAAACACTTTCAATTCTCACTCTCTTGTTTCCAATTGAACGTAAATTTGTAAGGAATTATGCAGTAGAGATGAAATCTTCTGAACTTTGTCTTGACCCAGAGGTTAATTGCTTTGCAAAAGTTGAAGGAAAACAACCACTACTGTACTTTTTCTTAAAAGAGGAAGACAGATCCATTGGCTGAAATAAAATGAAATTGTTTATATCAGCCCATTCTTCCCCCTCAATTACCAGAAAGGGTCAATAATGTGACTTAAGAGTTTGGGCCAGCCTTTCAGACAGGTGGTCTAAGTTGAAAGGTCTAGGGAAGGTGGCCTCATCACTACTACTTGCTGCTGAAAGCTCCTTCATTAATTTGGTTAACAAGCTACTGTTTTAAAAGCCAAATATCCTTAGGATATTTGAAACATTAGTCTATCTGTCATGCCGAACTTAGTGTAAATTATCATTTAGCTTCTGATAAACTTTGAAAGACCAGGATTTCAGAGTCCAGGAGCTTGTTTTCACCAACAATGCTCCCTCTGAGAATTTTGCCAGGAAATCAAACGGCTACTCCACTCAGTTGCCTGGTTTGTAAACTAAGTAGGGGTTGTGGGAAGGATTCACCACACGTCACCTGCCTCCCTTCCTAGAATATGGGGAGATTCTTGCTCCAGTGAGCCACATTTGAGCAAGATCTACTTTCTGGTCCTTTGCACTTGCTGTTGCCATATTGTTGATAACAGCTGGGTATAAAAGGCGTGGGTTTACACTTTCATTTACTCATTCTCTCATTCAGATACTGCTGAAAAAGACAAACTTCCTTCTGGTTCAGCCTCTATTTGCAAAGACTTGCACTTTTTGCTCTGAGCCTCAAACGTGGCATCCAAGAAAGCCACCTATTGTCAGAGGACCTCCTTTCTTTTATCTGCCAACATATGGGAGTATAGGCAGTACCTCTTTATAAAGACGTGCCCTTACGGATATGTGTCAACAGTGCTATAATCTCCTGCTAATATTATTAATAATTTATTTGAAGCCTAGAACAGTAGCACTCAAAATGTGGTCTAGGGGCCCCAAGACTGTTTCAGAGGGTCTCTGAGGTCAAAATTACTTTAAAAATACTAAGTTGTTATTTGCCTTTTTCGTTCTCATTCTCTCACAAGTGTACAGTGGAGTTTTCCAGAGGTTACACAAGATGCGATATAGCAACAGACTGAATGAGGAAGCAGATATGAAAATCCAGCTGTCCTCTATTAAGCCAAACATTAAAGAGACTTGCAAAAACATAAAACAATATCACTCTCCTCACTACTTTTTCCATTTTTCAAAATGTGGTTATTTTTCATTAAGAGTATGTAATTTACATTTACACACAATGTGTTTATTATTGTTATTTTTAAATGAATTAATAAATCTTTAAATTTTTTTCAGTTTTAATTTCTAACAGAGTAAATATCAATAGATATAACCTATGTACGCACAAGCTCTTTGGAGTCCTCCATAATTTTTAAGGGTATAATTGCATCCAAAAAATATGAGCACACCATATGAGGCACTTTACACATTACGTTATTCTTCAAAACAACCCTACAAGGCAAATATTATTATCCTTATTTTATAGAAAATGAAACCAAGACAGAACAGAGTCAAATAACTTGCCCAGGATCAAACCATCAGACACCAAAACCTATTATTTTTCCTTGAGCTGTCTCTCTTGCTGCTCTTATTAAAGCCAGCTTTTGTTTGCCTTACTTGTGAGACTGAATATATGAAGGGACAATGGGCAGACCATATATAAAAATAGAACTTTGTCCCATGACCTGCAGCAAGCTGCCAGGAAATCAACTCCCTTATCTCCAATAAACCATCCAGGACACCAGCCTGCTGTAAGTCAGACTTGCAGGAAGCCAGATCACTATCTCTAGTGACAATTCAGGCAGGAAGCTAAATAATAATTTCTGTAACAATTAGCCCCAAAGGGTTAGGACTTAATTAATAACTAACAGCTTCCTCTAATTTTTGTCCCCACTTCCAACTTAGAACCAACCAGAGGAAGCCACTATGCACCATAACCAATCATAAAGGATGCCCTTCTTCCAGTTAGCCTGTCTACTGCTTCCTCTGCCAACAGCCTTCAATCAGGACATGCGTGAAGCCTTCTCTCTTCTCCACTAGAAAGCTTTCCCACTCCTCTGCCTGCCTTTCAGTCTCTGCCAAAACACAAGTGATGGCGGCTCTCTTGCTATATCAAGCTCAGCATAAATCGCCTTTGTTTTTCTCATTTGGCTGCTCTTCATTTATTTCACACTTGTTTCTATGTCATTATCCTATAAGTCACCAGAAGATAGGAAGCTTAAAAAACCCTGGCCCCCTGGCCGCCAGAGTCCAGCCGTTTGCACAGCACACAGCAATCACTCATATATGTCTAATCCTTGAAAACAAAGCCGTGCTGGGGGTTGTTTGACAAAACACAGTGACTGCCTGGCTCTCTGGCTGTTCTCTCTACACTGTCCAGCCCCATGGTTTATACCACACAAAACCCCCACATCCCTGATTCCCAGACCTTTGGGCTTCCAAGACCAAAATAATATTAATAATGAATGCAAAGGAGTAATTGACAGAGAATTATCATTTTTTCCCAAGAAAGGTTTAAAAACCATATTTATCATTTACCAGATTACCAAAAGAATGGGAAGGAATTAATTATAATAAATAATGTTATTTTAATTCAAAACGTTTCTTAACATGGAATAAATTTAGTTTTATGAAAATACACACTGCCTGGCTCTTCTTTTGGGGACACATCTATCAGCGGCCAGCACGAGTCAGCGGCGGCATTTGGGAACATGGCTCAGGCCACAGGCAGGGTGCCCAGCCTCACAGAGCAGAGGGCAGACTCCACATTCCTGTACTCGCATAGCACACACACTGACTAAACCACACGCCTCATTGGCTTTTGTTGCCAAGTTTCTCAGACCATTTGTTTCCCTTTTCCAGAGGATATTGGAGCACCTCAGAGAGAATTAGATAAAGGACCTGGGTTCATTGGTATTTTTTTTCCATGCAGTCACCCAATTTTGAGTGAAAATTAACTTATCTCCTTATGAAGCAGACATTAACAGCCATTCATGTGTTCAAAGTGCTAACTCATTAGCGATATCTTTAGCAAATAGAATTATCCAATGAAGGTCCATTGAAACAGTTAGGGAGGGCCATGTGGGCAGTCAAAGCAAAATAAAATAAAAGCTGCGAAATGTACCATATTATCGAAATTATCAGGGTATGAATATATGAAGACAATGCCACATAATATCTATGATTCAAATTCTCTAAAATGTGTTCTATGCCTACCTCTAAAAGAGTTCTATGCCTTCTTATTTGATAATCAAGTTGTTTTATATAGAAAATACTAATGCAAAACTACCTTCTTCATTGTGCTGGACATGCGTCTTTGCCTTCCCAGATCCACTCTTTACCCAGTTCCATGCTACTCTGTGCTCTGGGGGTCTAACTTCTGTGAACTGCTAAAACAGAGCTCCCTGTTGGCTACCCACAAGGTAGGCTCAGCCAATGAGAGACACAGTTAAAGGTGAGGGGAGAGGAGGAATAAGAAGTCTGGGCATTTCTTCCTTTGGCCCTTCCCTGCTGAGCCGTTGATTGGGAGAGGACTTGTTCTTCTCAAAGACCAAGGCTCCAGCTACAGGCCCTCTCCTACTGCTACAGCTACAGCTCTCTCCCCGGCCCCATTGCCTTCAGTCCAAGGGCTGGTAATGGCTCTGGGGTCTACACCATCCCTTATTGCTTCCCTAATCTCTGCACATATCTTTATAAAATCACTAAACTCTGCTAAATTACCTGGTTTGTTTCTCCCCAAAGCCCTATCTGATGCTTTCCTCCACTTCAATTCTTTTTAATTTGACGTCTCTTTTGCACATTTTATTTTCAGTTTATACTCTATTGTTTTTCACATGATGGTTTATAGACATTCTAAGACTGATTCAGTTGCTTTCAAAGATCATAAACTCCTTGAAGGTGGAGACCTTGCGTTCCATTTCATTGTCCCCATCAGCAGTGTAAGCAAAGTGATTCCTATCAATTAATGCTCACATATACTATTTCTTTTGTCTTGTTGGTTGAGTTGCCACAGTGGCAATGTTCGGGACTAGCAAAATTAGTGTTATGGGAGCAAAAGCAGAAGGGGAGAAAAGAATATTCCCAACACTGAAATTAAGTAGTATGCAGCTTGTGAAACGCTGTGCTTAAATCTGACTTGAGAAATAAATATGGAGTAATTAAATTCTTCATTTGTACCCAGATTTAAGCTATGTTGATGTAATTCCAGAACAACTGGTCTGTTCAGTATCACTTTAAAAAAATCAATAGAAAAATAACGAGTGACTTGGTGATATAAACACAGCCCACAACTCAGATCAGAAGCTGCAAGTATCACTAGGCAATAGCCTGAGAAGATTGTATCCTGGGATTTTAATAAGAGCTCTCTGTGGATCCAATGATTTACAATTGTTTTATTCTAGGGCAGGACATCAGTTTTATGAGCATTTAATAAACAAGCTGTAGGGTTTGCCTTCCCCATGCAGTTGATGACTCTATCTAAATGTACAGATGGCTCCAAAACACCACAAAACACCTCAACAACACAGCTGGCTGCACTTGGACATAATAAAATTTATCAGTGGCTGTTAAGAGGAACTCAGGTGTCCAAAAGATGTTTCACCTTGTCAATATGCTTGCATATTTCATTACCATGTCAGGATACCAAATTAAATTCTTCACATAAATGTCTACTTACATTAGAACGGGCAATTTGTGGCCAAAAAAGTCCATTTGCAGTTCCAGAAAGTACGGAGTTGGTTGGTGAAGTCACTATCGGTAAAATGCAGGAGGTCGAGAGAAATAAAAATGACTTATTTATCGACCACATACTACGTGTGAGGTACTAGGCTAAGAACGTTGTAAATATCGTTTTATTTAATCTTAACAAAAAGACTGTAAGCAAAGTATTATTATTATCCCCAGTTTGCAGATCGAAAAACTGAGGCACAGAGAAGTTAATTAAGTTGCCCAAGGTCACAATACCTTTAAGTAAGCCTTAGAACCGGGATTTGAATGCAGACAGCCAGGCTTTGGAGCCCATTTTAAATTACAAAATCACTATATGATATTGCCATCTTAGGGGAATTTAGACCCAAGTAAGTCAAGAATAGGCCTAAGGTCAACCTAACACCACTGTGTTCAGGCAGATTTAACATTTTAGTTCATAAATACATGGAGATAACACTACAGTAGCAAAGGGAGGCTTCTGTGAGGTCGCATTAGACTTTTCAGCACCCATACACCAAAGCTCATGCACATTATTAAAAGGATTCTCTCACTCTCACTCTGAGCCACTTTGCTCTCAACTCAGCTAATGATAGTGAACATAATTTACAAAATGATATAATGGAAGTAAAAAACTAGAATGAGAGAGGAAGGCAACTAGAAACATGAAAGGGGGACAGGGTGATACCAAAGAAAGAAAAAATATATAAATAGACTTAAGACTGTAGAAAACATCATCTGGTGACCACTGAGTGGATAGTCATCCCCGAGGGACTCCTACTGATAATCCTGAGTCTAAGACAGGTTAGTTCACCTTTCATGCTCTTAGCTTTTTGTCCTCCTAAGGTAAGTAAATGTGCAACACACATTAGAAAGATCTTCATTAAAATATTTAACTTATTTAAAGTTTTGGCATTTAAATTTTCAATTATCTGTAACTTCACTTATGCAGAATTCCCATTCTCTGCTACCAAAGGTGGTATTCCCATTTTTAGAAGGTTTCAGAGCAGCAGTCTTGAGCTAGAATTCCCTGTAGGAACTAGGATGACTTGGAGGATCATGAAAGATATCAGTCTGGATGGAATATATTGTCATGACACATTTCTGGAAAAAATTTACTCTATTGATTGTTGGCTATTTCCTGATTTACTTATTTATTTATTTTGGTGAGGAAGATTGGCCCTGAGCTAACATCTGGGCCAATCCTCCTTTATTTTGTATATGGAACGCCACCCCAACTGGTTCTGATTTTTTTTTTTAAATCAGAGAGTTATAAAGTTCAAAGTTACTCTAAAAGCAATGGAAAGGGCTATCTGACCAGGAGGAAATTATTTAACCTCTCTGAGTCTTGGTTTCCTCACATCTTTAGAAACAGCTATATTAATACCAACATTTAAAAGTCATTGTAAGCATTAAAAATAAAATATGCTTTGGGCCAGCCCCATGGCGGAGTGGTTAAGTTCACACACTCCGCTTTGGCAGCCTGGGGTTCTCAGGTTTGGATCCTGGGCGCAGACCTAGCACTGCTCATCAAGCCATGCTGTGGTGGCGTCCTACATAAAATGGAGGAAGATGGGCATGGATGTTAGCTCAGCAACTATCTTCTTCAAGCAAAAAGAGGAAGATCGGCAACAGATGTTAGCTCAGGGCCCATTTTCCTCACAAAAAATGAAAAAATGAAATATTCTCAGTGGCTGGCCCAGAGCAATTACTCAAAAGCGGCACTTACAGGGAAAAGGTAGCAGAACGGGTTAAGAGAAAAGGCTGCAAAGCTAGGAGGCTCACACTCGGATCTGCTAACTGCTTGTTAGCTATGTGACATGGGCAAGTTATTCACCTTTTCCGTGCCTCAGTTTCTTCATCTGTAAATTCAAGATAAGAATCATATCCATCTCACAGGTTTTTGTGAGGATTAGATGACTTCATTCCTATAAACGCAAACAACTGTATCTGGCACATTAGGGATCATTGAATGTCAATTTTGTTTTTGTTTTGGTTGAGTACATCCCCTTGGTTTTCAAGATCAGGTAACTGATGCCTAGAGAAGTTAAGCCATTTGCCCCAGGACTCCAGTCCCCTGCGCAAATGCCCCTTCTCTATCCCACTGTCTCAACACACCTTTGCCTGCATGCTCCCATTGACTGTTTCTCTTTTGCACTAGTTGTAACTGCTTCTCATCGGTCACATGTGTCCTTCGGTCCCTACAGACATGCAGGTAAAATTTCCATAAAAGCAGCACTTAGCTGCCACGAAGCTGACTGAAGATGAAGCTTTACGTTTCTTCCAAGGGGCCCCAGCAATGGGTTCACATGGTCATCTGTTTTTGCTACTTTTGCAAAAGTAAGGTATTTTTGTATCTTATTCCTTAAAGAGGATTGTCAAACTGTAAAAGCTTCAGGCCCCAATAATCTAGATCTACTCCTGCTCAAATGGAGGGCAGAATGGGAGGAAAGGCAGGATTGGCTACACAGCAGCAGGACATAAATGCTCCATATGAAGCTATGGTGGGAAACAAATCAGAAAACAAAAACTCTTACTTTTGAAAGGAGAAAGAGAGAGCAAGCAAGCTCACTCCTGTTCTTCAAATGGCTGGCTCCTGCTCATTCTCCCGGTCTCAGCTCCATCATCGCATATAAACCCTCATGGATCATCAAACAAAAATAGGTTCCCCCTCCCCTGATGCCGGTTTTCATTCATCAGAGTGCTCTGATTATTTTTCCACAGCACTAACACAATCTATAGTTTTCATGTATGTGCTTTCCATCTCAAATTCCTTCATGATGTCTGGCACATAGTGAAAATATCAATAAATGTTGATTGAGTGAATGAATGAATGAATGAATGAATAACTCCTTTTCATCTGTCAGTTCTTGGCTCCGATAGAGATGCTCTCAGGAAGCCTTCCCAGACTTGTCAAGGCTGGGTTCGCATCTTTCCTCTGTCTCCTGTGCTCACACCTCCTGTGCATTTATCACAGCAGATGGAATTCCCTCTCCACTCATCTACCTCCCCGTCAGACGGCTGGCTCCTTACGGGAAACCCTGTGCCTCCTCCACCATCGTATCCCCAGCACCTAGCCCAACGCCTGGCCAAAAGTAGGCGCCCAGAAAATATTTGATTCGACTAACTTACTTTATTGAGCACAGAAGCCTAAAGGTTGGTACACTATTTGGAAAAGAAGAAAACTAACATTTGTTGTTAGTTTTGTGTCTAACATTGAACTAGGTAGTATTTACTATAGCAAATGCTTGGCTTAGGGGTAGGTGCTATTTTCTTTTGTTTCACAAATGAGTAAACAGGGGGTCAGAGAAGTTAGGCTTGAGGTCACACAGTTAGTGAGATCAAGGTCAGCCTTTGAACCCTGCCAGCCAGACTCTAAAGGCCCTGCTCAAGTCACTGGGCCACTCTGCCCCTGGCAGCTTACGCTTACTGATCCACAGGCTGATCCTGTCTTCCATGTTTGTCTTCATCTTTCCACTTAGCTGGTAAGCTCTATTAGGCCAGGAACAAAGTCTTTACCCTCCTTCATATTTTGTCAATGCTGAGAAGAGTGGTTTAAACACAGTGGGATGTGGGAGTTGCTGCTTTCAGCTGTCTGACAGAGTGAATGTTTTCATGCATCTTGACATTTCACACACACTATCAGCTTCCTCTCAGGAGTGAAACTAAGTCTTGCCTTTCTCAATCTCTCAGGAAAAGCAGATGCTAAGTTAGAAGAAATGTGATGGGGAGAAAAGAGCATACAGACGACAGCACCAGGAATGGTCTTGGCAGCTGTCACTGGCTTCGGTGGTTCTCTTATGGAGCTCACCAGGGCAGAAAATGTTGGTTTCCTATAAATAGACGGGAGGGTTTAAACACCATTCTGAAATCAATGGGCAGGGTGATGAGGCTAAATGAACACCAAATGCAAAACTCACAGGCAGAAATATTTTCCCGTAGGTACTCATTCCGTTTACTCAGATTCTTCCTTCTACATACTCCTCTTTATATGCACGTTCCCAGACAGTGGAAACAGGCCTTCCAGAAATGTACAGGAAAGAGTTAGTTGAATATGTTCCAGTCCTTCCTGCTGTGCATATCTATGTGTTTTAAACACAAAACAGATAATGCACAACCCACTCATGCTGGCAGATAGCAAATTTTAAGCAAAACAACTTATTGCCTTCTGTAACTATAAATAATTTCTTAGAACAGGTAAGAAGGGAATATGCAAAGATATTGAGCAATTACTTAATGTGGAAAAAGTACCTGCTAGGGATTAGGATTTGTAAGATTACAGATCTGATTCCTTGATGATCTCCAACAAATCATTTGGCCTTTCTGGACCTCATTCACACCATATGGTCAAATGCATGGGCTTTCGATTCAATGCCCTGGTTCAATCCTGCTTCTGACATATCCTAGCTGTGACATTGGGCAAATCCCTTTATCTTTCTGATTTTCTGTTTCCTCATCCATAAAATGGGGCTAATAATACCACTTTCCCTCATGGGCTTGTTGCAAAAAAAATTTTTTTAATAGGCGTAAACATAAAGTGCTTACTTTATGGGTCAACACTGGGTTCAATAAATGATGCTATTATCATTCGTATCATCAAATGAGGGGTTGAGCCAGAAAATCTTTGAGATCTTCTCTGGACCCAGTGTTCTAGTCTCTAAATACTGAGACCCAGACTGCACTGAGCCTGTGGTGAGGGTGGTTGAAACTACAAGCATTTGTCAAAGTGGCATCAATGGCAGAAGCCACCCCTGGAGCTCCAAGAACCTGCCTTGTGTATTATGCATATCTTTTACTTACTGTGTTGTGATGCTTTGACTTCTGGGGCCTTGTGGACCCTGGGGGTACTGCCCCTCCCAGAGTCACCCAATTCTTGGAGACAGCATACAACTCAGCAGAGCTCATTTTCAAATGCAAACCAACCAATCCAGGGCTCACATCCCCACCACCTCCCTTATTGGGCTCTCACATTCTGGGCCACTATCCACTTGCCCTAATCACCCCATGGCCACGTACCAGACAACCAGAGACAGCCTCTGTGCCCAGGGTCTGCTGAAGTTATTCAAACCAGCCAATCCTGAACCTGCTTACCCTGCCTGTCCCATTTCTTATGCAGAAACCCCAACAGAGGCTCTTATCACAGTTCCCCCTCTGCCTCCTGACCGCCAACGTGATTGCCTTCATTCTCAGTGTACCTCATCCCCTTCTCTTGAGATTGTAACTAAGAGATATAACTACCTTTTCAGTTGTCTCTTGATCTGTTGGCCACACCATACCTAAATAATAATAAAACTATATTTTAAAACGCCCTCTTCCTCCAGGCCTCCACTAGGGAAGCAGGGCTTGTATCCTACTCTGTTTCCCCATCCATCTCCTGCATTAGATTGTGACATAGATGCTGCCTGCATATATCATTGCTGTATGGGAATCAGAATCCCCTTTGATTGTGTATGGACCAGCAGCACATGCTTGACAAGCAGATGGCATCTTAATGAAAAGGAAAAGGGCCCCTTCCTAGAGCCAATCACAGCTCAGCAACTGGTGCTCTTACTGGAGAGAGGTCCCATCTGAACCCTTGGCTCGTGCACTTGTCCAGTGCACAATGTATGCATCTGTATGTGGCAGCTTTGGCCTCTGAACACACTGGATGGGTTTGAAGATGAGTTTCCTATTAACTCAGCCTGGCCAGAGCTCAGAAATGAAGAAGGGAAGGATAGAAGGAAAGATGGAAGAAGGGAGAGGAAGGACAAGGAGTAGGGAAGGGTGAGGGTGGGAAAAGAGAATGCAAAAATGATAAAATACTTGTTCTACTTCTTAAGGAAACAGTGATCCCTACAGCCTACCTGCCCCCCGCACATTTTAAACCTCTATTCTCTAATTAAGCTACGGATTTTTCAAGCTGAGTCTTCCATTAGTTAGAGTCAACCCTGATTTTTGGAATTGAACAATGTAGACCCAACTGAAAAAGGAGATCTATGTACTTTTATTACTCAAAGGAAATTGTCATTTATTCAGGGGACCCACACTGTCTAGTCTGGCTACAGACACAGTCTAATTTCAATAATTATCAACATTCTTTACTTTGCAGTTTGCTATAGGCCTCAAACTTCTTACAGTAGTCATCTAGATATGAAAATAAATACAGGAGATATTCTTAGTAATGGATGCTATATTATTTTTCAATCTCCTCATTGGGAAGAAATCTACCCTACATGGCCTTTCTCAAGGCTAAACTACTTTTTAAATTAGAAGAAAAATATTACATAACCCCAGCTGTGAAGTATTTTTCTATAATTAAAGCGAAAAACCATACTAAATTTCTCCAATACATTCATTCACCATTAAACAGACACAAAAGATAAAAGAATCAAACCAAATATTTAGACTCTCTAAAATTTTGATTTGAGAATTATAAAAATGATAATAAATGAAAGTGCAATAAGAAATGTTAATATAGTGAAGGCTAGAGGGATTCATAAATACACTAGTAGAACACAGAGTTTGTAACTGAGTACAAACAAACAATGATATTTCTCTAAAGAAGTTTATTACAAGGCAGCAATGAACTTCCACAGAGATGAGGTGTAACATGTCCGGGAAGAAATATCAATGTTTCTAGTATCCATGAAAATGCTTTACTTGAATGTAGACTGTTGAAAATTCAGTAAGCAAGTTTGTGGACTCAGAAAATCCTGACACAACACATGCAAAAAGCCAATCATTAAGTAAAGAACAGAAGAATCTCCTCTCCTGTCATATTAGGAACATTACTTGGAATCTGGCCTCAAGTTTGGTGTTTCTATGCCTGAAGGATTCCATTGGCAATCAGGGAGGAGATTTATCACAATTGTCATAACACAGCACTTACCTTGAGAGTGAAATTGGTGTTGTAGCAGATTGGCCCAGGTGGTAGGAGACCCAGATTTTAGACTCTGCTCTGACACTAACTGTAAGGTAAGGTCAAATGACTTAACCTCTTTATATCTTGGTCTCCTAACCTGGAAACAGTTCTATTTTTGGGCAGTTTGAAATTAATAGAGTGATCAAAATCATATCAATATCTGCAGCCCGTCTTGGTAAAGGTAATAATGCACTAGACTAATGCATGGTGGTTTTCATTACTATGAAACCATTTTGCTTCTCTTCCTCTGAAATATATAAAAGGCTGTGATATTGTGACAGAATAAGAA
Organism: Equus caballus; assembly: GCF_041296265.1. Taxonomy (NCBI): domain Eukaryota; kingdom Metazoa; phylum Chordata; class Mammalia; order Perissodactyla; family Equidae; genus Equus; species Equus caballus. Next base: position 29,077,022 of record NC_091704.1, read on the forward strand.
ATAAATATTTGGTCTTCCTCCTGGTTCCTGGCATAGAGCTTCTAAAACCCTTGGAATTTCCCGAGTGATAGAGGTGAAAGGAACATCTTTTGTTATTCATAATAAGCCCCTTTCAAGCATACCAGAGTTTACACTAATGAGGTGATTCTTGGTGAGTCCCTAGATAGAACGAGGGCTGGTTGCCAGAAGAATAAACCATATGATAAAAGGGTTCAAACCATATGATGAAAGGGTTTAAACTTTCAGTCCCACCCCCCTGACATCTGGGAAGGGAGAGGTGCCGGAAATGGAATTCAATCACCAATGGCCAACGATTTAATCAATCATGCCTATGTAATGGAAGCTCCATACATGAGGTTCGGAGGTTTGTAGAGCTTCTGGGTTGGTGAACACATCGAGGTGCTGGGAGAACGACATACCCAGAGAAGGCATGGAAGCTGTACCCATCCTCCCCAAAAACTTCCCTATGCTTCTCTTCTATTTGGCTGTTCTTGAGTTGCATCCTTTAAAATAAACTAGTAATAGTAAGTAAACCATTTTCCTCAGTTCTTCGAGCTGTTCTAGCATATTACCAACCCTGAGGGGTGGGATTGTGGGACTTGCCAATTTATAGCCTGTAGGTCAGAAGTATAGGTGGCCCAGACTTGTAATTGGTGTTTGAAGTGAATGGGAGTGGGGACAGTCTTGTAGAACTGAGCTCTTTGTCTGTGGGATCTGTGCTAACTGCAGGCAGTTAGTGTCATAATTGAATTAAATTGTAGGAAACCCAGTTGGTGTCCACAGAGAAATGAAGAATTGCTTGGTCTGGAAAACCCACACATTTGGTGTCAGAAGTGTTATGAGTAGAAACAGTTCACAGTATAGGCTAAGATAATTGTGGACTCCTTCATGAATTAGTTACACATGAATATAAGTGCATAAAAATACTATAAGCCAGAAAAACCAGTTAATTGTTTGATTATTAAAATACAATGAGATGACAAACCATCAGTGCCAAATATATTCCCAAATAAATGATTTGTTGAAATCATTAAACAATGAGAACTGTACACAACTAAATATTTCTCAGTATACTTACGTTATAGCATAAAGCCAGGATCCCTAGAACTATGGTGGGAATGACTATACTCAGGCAGACCACCCCATTACTCCTTATCATGTCTTCCCCTGCATGCCTCAATTCATTGAAATGGTCAAACTCTTTCAAAAACATTTTCTTTAACACCCCAGGATACATGGTCTAAGATTGCCATCTTCACAAAAACACCACATATTCAAGAAGACTTCCTAATTAAGGCAGCATGGGGAAGGGAAACAAGCCCACGTATGAGAACATCATAGATCTAGCCGGGAAACAGCCATTCACCATGTACGATCCTGAACAAGCTATTTAACTTTTCTACCTTCACATCTCTTCAGTAAAATAGGGATAATAATAAATGCAAAATTGGGTAGTTATGGGAATTAGGATAAGGCATAGGTAACGCCTGGCATAGGTATCTGTTCAGTAAACGCTAGCTACATTTGTATAATATTTATACAAGTTTGTATTTGCTTGTAGAAGTATATAACTACTCCAGAGTATTAATTTCTTTTTTGAACTATACAAGCTCAATCAGTGCAAAATCTTTGTATAGTACTTCTTTTGATTGTTTCACAGTCCTCTAGACAAGTTGGTATACGGTAGTATAAAATTCATTGTCACACCCCTAGAATCATAGGTACATTAAGAGGTCCTGATGTCCCTAAAGAGGAAGAATTGAGATTTTTCAATTTCAAAGATAATAGTGGCCATCAGACTGTTGTTGTGACTGAGGAGAGGGCAAGGTGAAGCATTCCTGAGCGGCTGAGCCCTGAAGAGAGTGTGGGTGTCCACAGAATGGAAGGACGGAAGCCCTGGAGTGAGGTCCCAGGCTGCACTGGGGTGCGAAAAGAGTTGGAGATTTTGGAAAATTTGTGGATTATGGGAGATCAGAGACAATTTGAAGAGAATTAGATGTCAGAGGCTTTTGAGTGAAGTTATAGAAACTGAGAAGCACAAGGAGAGGCAGCTCAGAGATCTGAGCTGGCCTTTGGTTGGCTCAGAGAAGAGCTACGTTTATTCAGAAGTAAGACGTAGGCAGAAATAACTTAACTTCAATGCCCAAGAGAGGTTAATAAATTAGCCCTGGCCTGGTACTAGCATTGAGTGTTTTGAAGAAAATATTTTTTAAGTATAGAATACTTTATAATTCTCAAAAAAAAATTATATTACTTGAACCTGTTTTACATTAAGGACAGATGATTTTGTATCTCTACAAAGCAATTCTGTCAAAAACCTAGATTGAGAAGTTGCTAGAGATAATAGGATTGAATGAATACATCGTGTGGGTGTTTTACCTAAATGATCATGACAAACACCTTTAAACTTCTCTAAGATATAAGGCAAGGAAGACAAACACGCATCTATCAGCCAGAGGGATGATTGTTCTTTCATATTAGCAGAAAGAACACGGTCATAGAGTTGAGAGATATGTAGTTATCAAATTAATTTTAATTTTCAATTCAGCAAAGCCCCTGAGAGTTAAGGAACCCTTCTTAAGCCTTAATTTGAAAGTTATCTCAATATGACAGTTGGTTGCCTAAAGCTCAAAAGGAAGAGAATGAACCAGAACCCAAATGTGAAGTAAGGAACACAGCTCTGTCTGTCTCCATAAATCTAGCTGTGGGTTTAAGTACCTAAAGAGGGACCCTCCCAACAAAAACGGCTTTGGGGACTGGTGGAGCATTGAAGACCGCCTGCTTTTCCAAGTTCTTTCCTGAGTTCTAATTAGACTTGGAAGACTCCAGAGTCATAATAAGTAAAAAAGTAACAATCTACTGTAAGTTACCTAAGAGGATACGTGTCTGTGTATATACCAGAGTCTTAAAATTTTACTCCTAAGAGCCTCAGGATGGTTAAAGGTCTTTCAGTTCATCTAGATATTTTAATAAATGGCTCTTTTATTAAAAAAAAAAGTTTAAATGCTTTACTCTAGGGTTTGTCTTTCTTTCAACTTTCCATATTTGAGGAGGGAGGCTTATCTTGGTCCTACTGATCAACCCTGGCACCAGCGCCAGACGGTGGTCAATGTTGGAGCTGTCCCAAAAGAAGTAGAAACCTCACCTCTTGGGAAATGGCTGTTTATAGCTCAAATCAATGTGAGTGGCAGAGGTACAAATGAACAGGAAAAGGGAACCAAAACTAACTGTAAAAACATTTGGACCCATACATTATATGATGTACATAAAATGCTTACTATGTAATTATCTCTCGGTGTAACCAATTGTTTGGCTACTCCATCTCTTATATTACCTTGAACCTGTTACCAACACACATTTTTCTTCTGTTTTTCGCTTTCTGTTCTCCTAAATTTATCCCAACAATTTAGTTAAGGGATCTCTGATCTTCTGCAGGGGGTGGGAAGAGGCAGAAAGCTAGCCAAATGGTCTCAAAACTCACTGGAGAACCTTCTGCATAGAGGAAAGCCCTGTTTAAAATAAATATTTTGTTTCATTTGTTTTGTTTTGTTGACTGTATGGATAAACTTAACTCTTAGAGCGGAGAACACAAAGTCTGTGAAGTATAAATAGACCACATTCAAAGTTACATCTGGGGCTTTCTGAAGAGACTAAACCTAAGCTTTCTCTATATTTGGTTGTTTACCTTCTTTAAAAAGCCCAGGGCAGGCTGCTTCTTGTGACCTAAAAGGCTAGATCCACTTTGCCTATTTTGTGGATTATAAAAGTGGCATAGAAGGATTCAGAGACTTGCTCAAGGTCACACAGATCACAAACGGCAGAGCCAGACTTTTCATTGAGTGTTCCTTCTACCACCAACACAACAGATATTTGGATTTTCTATCTTCTGAAAGGTCTTAAGGAGCATCACTTGACAACAAGGCGTGATTCAGCCTCCATACCTTAAACATCACTCTACTGTCCTTGAAACAGAGTGTTCCACAGCAAAGAACCTAGAAATGGAGGCTTACAGACCCCCTGGGAACAGAACATGGCAGAAACCTTTTCCTTTACACATTTATATGTTCAATGCCCTAGACTGAAGCACACTGTTAGTTCAAAGTCACTTACCCAAATCTGAAGCTTGATTCTCTTTTCATTTTTGAATACGGTTTTTACTTTGAAATCGATTCCAACTGTGCTGACGAATGCAGAGGTAAAGGAGTCATCCGCATAACGGAACAGAAAAGATGTTTTCCCCACACTGCTGTTGCCAATGATGAGCAGTTTAAACATGTAGTCAAAATTCTGATCAGAGGAGTCTTTCTGGCCATACCTGGCATCTTGGGCAGAGGCCATCTGTGGTAAAAAACAGAAGAGGTGTGGATCAGTCTCCCATTTAATATGAAGCTAGCAGCATACTCAGTATTGGTCTTGCCAGAAACAGATGTCAGACCACTCAGGAGACAAGTTGAGAGTGTTCCCCAGTCTTCCTCTGATGCTGGTATCCATGGCAATAATTCCCTGCTGGAAGACAGAACGGCAAATCTTACAGCTCTTTCCAGCTGTGTTGGTGTTTGTCACTGCTCAGGATTCAGAACAATCAAAGACACCAAAGGAGACGTCTATAAGGGTAACTTGAAAAGCAAAGATATGAGGAACTGGCCAGGGCAGGTGGGCTCTAAAACTTTATAATTCCAGTCATGGAGATAGCAAAGTGGCTGAATAGCAGGGAATTTCTTACTGAATTATCCGAATTATTAGAGTCTTTCTTATTTTCTGTGGAGCACACACAAAGCTATCTCTATTTATTTATTAATACCACATTAAACCAACATCCTAACACAAATCACAGTCTTTTTCATATCAAAAATAATGATGATGGCAAATATATATGGTTCAAACAATGTGACAGGAACTGTTAACTCTCACACAACCTATGAGGTGGGTACCTTTATTATTTCCATATTAAAAGGAGAAAATTGAGGCTCAGAGATATTAAGTAACATGCTCAATTTCACACAGGTGCTAAGTAGTAAGGCAGGATTCAAATCAGGCAGTGTTGTGTCAGGGCTCATGTTCTTAACCTCCACGCTCTTTCCCAAAGACCAGGGGAATACATGCATGTGCACTACAAAACAATGTGGAAAATCTTCATTGTGAGATGCAGCATTGAAGAATCTAACGGGTTCAAACCTTGGCTCCACCATTTACTGTGTGGCCTTGGGTTTATTATTTTAAACTGGTGTGCCTTGGTTTCCTCTCTTACACAAAATGAAAAAAATTATCTAACTTGGAACACGTGTGAAAATAATAGATGATATATCTGTAAAGCATATATGGAAAGCACCCAGCAGAGAATCAAGACTGATCTCTATTATTATTATAAATGCTTTGACTTTTTCCTCATCTTTTTTGATGATCATCTTAATATCTATAAAAATGATGCTGCATTACTTCTAAGTACCATTTGACTCCATATAGAAAAGAGGCATTTAGAATGGTGAATGCCACTGATTGGTGCATTTACTTATCAGCTTTTCTGATGCTATGATTTCTTTGGCAATTGTTGTGCTTGTCCAATACAGTAGCCACTAGTCACATATGCATATTTATATTTAAATTAAAATTAAATTAAATTAAAAACTCAGTTCCTCAGTCACGCTAGCCACATTTCAAGTGCACAATAGCCTCATGTGGCTTGTGGCTAGTGCCTACTGTATTGGACAGTGCAAGTAGACAGCATTGTCATCACTGCAGAAAGTTCTATTAGACAGTGCTAGACCAGACAGTCTTTTTTCATTTCCCACAAAATCTGATTAATAATTATATCTTTCTCTTGGGGAGATGGCAACGAGAAGCCCCAGAAGATAGCAGAATGCTAGAAACAGTCAGTAGTACTCAGCCTCGTCTAAGGTAACATCAGTTGTTGAAATCACGTGTAGGGGTGTGTGTATGTGTGTGTGTGTGTATGTTTACAGACAACTGAGGGAAAGGGAAAAAGGGAGATGATGAGATAACATTTTCCATTACTACAAATACTTTCAGTAAGAAAAGATAATTATATGTACACGAATAAGGACAAAAAGAAAATCTGTATATATTATGAAATTTACAGGCAATAAAAATTCTGATTGCATTTCAACTTTCTTGTTAAATATAAGCTTAAGCATTTCTCTCTCTTTTTTTTTTGTTTTGCTGAGGAAGACTCACCCTGAGGTAACATGTGTGCCAATCTTCCTCTACTTTGCATGTGGGTCGCATGGCTACTGACAAGTGGTGTAGGTCTGCACCTGGGAATGGAACCCGGGCTGGCGAAGAGGAATGCGCTGAACTTAACCACCAGGCCACAGGGCCGGCCCTAAGCATTTCCCTTTCTAAGTCATGTAACCATACGTAACCATGTAACCACACTGATATCTTTCAGTAATTATAACTTATAATGAGTGTTTGCCAGTGGGCAAAACCAGGCCCCTAAAACAGGCAGATATCATCATTTTCATTTCTGGCCCAGGAGTCTACACACCAAGGTAAACCTCCCCCAAGACAAGCAGCCAACCAAGGATAACAATAGGGTTATAATTCTTGACTACCATTTTGAACAACGAAGTCTTGCTGATGACTTCTGACGAACCAGAAAGCCAGGTAACTGTTTGTTTGGCACTCCCATTCCTGCAGACTTAGTCCTTTCACCAATTAATAATCCCCTCTTCAGGATGTGCTAAGTTCATCCAGGCCTGAAGATGGCCTTTGTTAGGAAGATCTTTTTTACCATCTTTTATACGAATCAGCCCAGATCCTAGGTTCTGGATTAAGAATGTTCAGCTAAGCCACAATCAAAAAATAGACACCACAAATTTCCTAGAGATACGCACTTACTCAGCCTACCATATATTGCACCCCATTACCCTAAAGTGATATTCCAACTGAGTCCTGTGGATCTCTAGGTTGCCACAAAAGAAAAATGTGATAAGGACAGCTGCTATCAATCCCAAATCATATTCCAAAATTAGACTGATTCCCAAACCTGCAGAAATACAGACATCATTAATATAAAGACTTTTTCAATATAATTGTGGAGACTTAGATGGAGAAAACCATACCGGGATTTTCTCCAGTAAGAGAAATTGAAAATCTTTGCAACAAAGAAAGTGGTGGGAGCACAGAGGGTGTCTAGGATGGGGAGGACGAAGCTGCTGGATACGTGTTTCAGGGCCTCTAAAGGATTAATTGGAAGAGTTTCTTATCCCATAATCTTGAAGATGATTTTTTTTACTATTGCCTGATTTATATCCCCAATAAGATTCACAGAAAGCAAAAAGATGTGCATTGGAAATGTATACGTGTTTTATTAAACTTTAGAATAATGAAATAAATCTTGGCTCCAAGAATGGAGAAAGAGACTGCCCTAATCTTGCTGAGGATGAAAATGAAGCAATTTGACAGTATATGAATGTCAAATGGACTTATAGACAGTCATTACGTAAATTTACTGATACCTCTAAATACCAAGTCATGTGAACATTTAAAAAATTTTCATGGGAAAATATAGCTGAAATTTGAAAACATGAGTTACTCCCAGAGAGTAAACTGGAGTTCATAAAAGATGTATAAAAGATAACTCTTTAAATTGCACTAATCTTGAATTAATTTTTTAAAGGAAAGAATCATAGAGTTGGAAAGAATCTTCAGGGTAGTCTTAACTTCCCACTCCTCCTGAGAGTCCCTTTTGCGGGCATCTCAGCATTTCAGCCCTTCACACTGAGTGACAGGAAGTTCACCAGGCTGTGAGCAGCCTATTTCACTGCTAAACAAATGCAATTGCTATAAATTTCTTTCTTAGATGTGAGTTAAAATGTACTTCCCTGTAGCTTCTGCCCATGTGTTCTAGATTCTGCCTCATGCATCGAGAGAGTTGATTGCTCTCCCATCTGAAAGACCTTCAGGTATCTGAAGGAACCAATCATGGCTTCAACAGCTGTCTCTCCTCCTGCTCGGATGATGCCAACTGCGCTAGCCCCTCTCCCCGCACAGGACATGTCTGAAAAATTCCACACGTCCTGCTAGGTTAAAATGGACATCTCTCCAGATGTCCAAGTCCCATGAGTGGCTCCTACAATTGGTTGCAATATTCCAAATATTTATCTCATCAGGGCAGAGTAAAATAAGGCCATTATATCCTGTCACATTTCACTTAGTAAAGTCTCCTCGAATGTTCAGCACTTTCTTCCCCACTGACTGTTATAAACATAGGTCTCCCAAATCCCTATGTTATACTTGTGCAATTTATTTTTTAATGGAAGCGTCAACCTTTATATGTACCCTATTACATTTCCTTCTCTTTGCCTTGATTTACAATTGGATTCTGATCTGATAATTTTATGTCCTTTCATCAAAAATGTTAGATTTGTATCATTCCTGAGTTTGATCAGTACACATTTTATATATTCATTTAAGACCCTGATAAAACTGCTAATCAGTTTGTGGACAAATAACAAGGAACTTTCTGCCCTGTTGAATATATAGATCTATGGATGAGACTGCTACAATGTGTCGTTAAGGAATTCAGCAAGTTTGAAGCAAATCCTTGACTTCTGGGAGTTAGTGCCTTGGAAAGCCACTGTGCTGCCCCTCTTGGTGTGCCTTGGTTAAATAGCAGGTGGATGTAACATGGATTTAGCTGAGTGAAATTAAGATAAACCTATCGAAAAACAAGGACCCCTCTACTTTAGCTTCCTCTCTATTACCCCTAATTTCATCTTTAAAATAAGGATAATGACTTTGGGTTTCCTGTCCAGTATGTAAGGAGCTTGGAAGTTGTCACTCCCATCCTCACACAAGAAATGCTCAATTTAATATTTCTTTAAAGTAAATACAGATCTCACCATGTCTCTCTGTGAACTCCCAACACAATACTGGCTGATTTGGGAAGCACCCAACCAGGAAAACAGGAACAATGCTGGTAGGTATTGACATTTAAAATATTCATAAACTCAATTCCAAAAGAGTCCCTAGTTGCAATTATTTTTTATTTCAATTCTACTTTCTCCAGAAGTTCTGTTGACTAGGGACTAAACAGATTATCTCCGAGTAATACATGTAACCACAGCCTACTTCAAAATTTTTGACATTTGTTTTTCAAAATAAATGGGAAAAGCAGATTATTTTCAGGGATTCCCTTTGGCATTTAAGAATCTAAACTATGCTAAGCCATTTCGTGGCTCTGATGAGAAAGACAAAAACAAGTCACTTTAAGTGTCCTATGTTCTGGCTACTACAACTGATAGCATCCTGAAGGTCCGTGGGGGGATGAAGGAGGGTAAGTTACCCAGAAGAGCAAATGCAATTCTTTGAAGTCGGAGGGTGAAAGCAAGGATGGGACATACGCATTGGAAGTGTAGAAATACGTAAAGTAGTTTCAAATCTCAATCATTGTTACCTGGGGGAAAAGAAAAGAACAAAATAATAAAAAAGAATTATTCCTGAGAGCTCCAAAGTAAAGACTAAAATTTTAAAACCAAGAAGGAAAATATTAAAAGTTAGAATTTCCCAACACCTGCTCTCTGGCCCCCGGGTGCTGTTTCCCGGTGAAGGTCCTCCTCTGGGCAGTTTGCTGCCTCCCTATTTGTCTGTCAGAGTGGATTAGAATTGTGCTGCTCTTTGCAGTCTCCAGCCAGCAGTTTCTCCACGTGTCTGCTACTGTTTGCTCCGGCAAGAGCCAGTTGAGAAGCAATAAAACACTCCTGTGTCACTGAGGACACATCACCGTCGAACCGAGAGGATGCTGTCCAAGGAACCGGAAGCAGCCAAGGCTCTAGAAGACTTATACTCTAACCCCAGCTTCTCAAGTAAAGGGCCTGGAAAAGTGGGCAGCCCTTGGAAATCATCGCCGTCCCTTCTGTTTCTGCTATCAAGGAATGAATTCTATTTCATGAGACTCACAGGAGAATGTATATGATGGTATGCCAACTTATGGCAATGCTTCCACGATGCAAATCACTATATAGGTTTTAAAGGTATCCCTCAAGCTAAATTTCCCAGTCCTCCTTCTAGCTGATCTCTGGATTGCTATCTCACGCGTAGCTTCTTTAGCAGATGTGGGCAACTCTCAGCTTATGCACAGGAAAATGGTAAAATAACTGTAATGGCAGCTCTTACAGGCGTGGTACTATGTGCTTTACATAGTCATCATACCTAATCCCTTCACTGTCCCAAGATGTCACTATCTGTTAGTACCCCCACGTTTGCAGTGTATTTCAAAACGGCTACTTTCCACTTCCCCCGCCAGAAGCATGAGGGGATTTCCCCCCAGCCTTCACTGTGAGAACTTGACAGGGCTCCTGATGGTAATGTTCATAAAAGTCGCCCCCCCAAAAAAACACTGGCACCCCTGTGGTTTTTATCGCTTAGACTTGTCCACACTAACCCTCCAGCAATTCATCAATTACAGTTGAGGTTTTCCTACCCCACTACTGGTTCCCGTGGGGGTTTCTATTTGAGGAAGTTGTGATTCTCTGTATCTGCCTGTCTCTTCAGAGGGCGGCAGTTTTCTCTATGACCTCAATTCTCTAAAGAATCTAAGAATAGTTGTTAATATTCACTTTGTTCAGCTTTTTTCTTGTGTGAGGATGGGAGAGACAACCTCCAAGCTCCCTATGTACTGGATGGGGAACCCGAAGTTATTGTCCCTATTTGCAATTAAGGGTATTTGAGAGGAAGCTAAAGTGGAGGGTCCTTGTGTTTCAATAGGTCATCTTGATTTCTCTCAGCCTGGGTACTGAGCCCTCATTACTTGGACCAAATGTGTTCTTGAAGTGTTACGAACATGCGGGCTCAGCCAGTTCACTCTTCCCTTCACCAAACTGACGAGCTTCAAACTTCAATCACAGAGGAGAATATCGGAAGAGGTAAGGGTGCTTGTTCTCTTTGCTTCAAGAAAAAATTCCTTTGTTGAAGAGAGGTGTGACCTAAACTTGATCTATTTTAAAATTCATTATAATGCTTTTTGAATATCATTTGAAATCTATAGATATATATTGCTAATGTCAAGAAAAAGGAAATGCTTATCAAACCATGTAAAAACGGTTCCTATTAGTATCAAACACCCGTGTTCTCAGGCCTCACTCTGGCTCATTCCTGCTATGGTTACAGAGGATTTCCAGAGGGGCAGAGAGCCTGTGTGGGGGCTGCGCAGCAGCAGGTGAAAGGGGACACCCAGACCACAGAGAGAAGAATGTAAGCAAAGTCTGCTGGGAAGGGAACCACAGTGGCTGGGATTGCTCTCTGGACTCCAACGCTGCAATCCTGACAGCTGCAATGAAGCAGAGCCCTGGTCCCAGCAGCTTCTGCACATCCTCACAAATGTGGAAGGCAGGTGGTCACTAGTGCAGTCCTGGGATGCTGGTGAGTATCCAGCTACTGGCAATCCATGCCTTCTAAATCACAGCATGAGAAGAGGTAGAAAAACATCATTGTACTTCTCTTCTAGGAGTTCTGAAATTACGTGCATGCACACACATCTGTGAAAAAGAGCATTCTACATCCTTGATGTGATACGAATATGGGCAAAAAGCACACACTCTATGGTCAGGCTGCCTGAGGGGGAATCCTAGGTCTGCTGCTTGTGTAAACTAGGACAAGATTTTTGCTTTGTTTTGATCCATTCTAAGCTGCAATTTCCTTGTCTATAAAATAAGAATAGTAGTGAAATCATCCAAGTAAAATTGTTGCCATGGGTTAAGTCCTTGATTAAAGCTTCCTTCATCATCTTTGTCATTCCTCTTGTTGCAGTGGAATGATACACAAGCCATTCACTTTCTTTCTTCCTCAACTCCCAGTGATGCTACTCTGTGAAATGGAAATGGTCAATTTTATAGAATATGCTTCCTCTCATTTCCTAAGCTTAGAGGGAAAGAGGTTTTGACATCCAACACTTCCACTCTGTAGAGTTTCATAATTACTAAAATAAACACCTTACAATTAATTACACTCTCATTTCAAATGTGAAGAGATGGAAAAAAAGAGTATTCATCAAAATACCCCTCAGGATAGAAGCTGAGACCCTGAGAGACCTGTGTGTAGATACAAATGTTCTGTGGTCTGGAGAGGCTGTGGTGAGAAGAATGTGGCCAACAGCCATATACCCCATGGTGTGACCTGTCCTATGACACTGCCTGTTACCCAGTAACTTCTGGAGAGTTACTAAACTCATGAAACTTACAGGTATGAGTGGACTTTTGCAGAAACTAAAAGAAGACTAAGTTTAATGCCTGGATTAATTTTTGTTGTTAGTGCCATCAAGTAGATTCCAACTCCCAGCGACTCTGTGTACAGCAGAGAAGAATCCCGTCCACTCTGTTTGTGCCATCTTCTCACCTTCCAGTGCTATATCAGACAATGCTCCACTGCTATTCACAGAGTTTTCATGGCCAGTGTTTTCAGAAGCGGGTGACCAGGTCCTTCTTCCTAGTCTGTCTTAGTCTGGAAGCTCTGCTGACACTGTCCACCATGGGTGACCCTCCTGGTATTTGAAATAATGGTGGCATAGCTTTCAGCATCACAGCAACACGCAGCCATCACAGTATGACAACCAACAGACAGGTGGTGTGGTTCCCTGATTGGGAAACGAACCCAGGCCACAGAGGCAAGAGCGCTGAATCTTAACTACTAGACCACCAGGGCTGGCTGTCCGGACTAATAAGGGGGCAGAATCCAAGTAATGCATGGTAAGAAAACCATGAGAAAGAAAGCTCCAAAAATTCACCGTAATTATGGGGAAACTGTCCTCTTATATGACCTTGGGGTTGGTTTTAGGTGAAGTTTAACCTAATTACTGATACTGAATTTGGTAAATCATCAAAGTCCATAGTATCATTAGAGACAACAATATTTTATTATAAACCTCGAAGCCGCTAAGAGACTAGATCTTAATTATTCCCACCAGATAAAAGAAATTATAATTATGTGACATGATAGAGGTCTTAGCTAAAACTACAGTGGTAATCATATTGCAATTTATAAATGTATGAAATCAACATGTGGTACATCTTAAGCTTACAAAATATTATATGTCAATTATATCTCAATAAAAATAAATTTTTAGAAAAGTCCATAATGTCATTAATGTGAGAAATCATTAAGAATCTTCCTATATACATGTAAAATAGTATATATTCATATATATAAAATATATATAAATATATATAAATGGTATCTTGCATACATGGTGGTTAGCTCCATATTTTCCCAAAACCTCTCTAAATTAACAGCAAAGGGTTTTTTTACAAAAGCAAAATTCCATAAAGACAAAGAGAAGTAGGGAAGAGAGGTAAACAAGGCTTGGGATTTGGAAGTGAGTGACTGGAGGAAGGGGAATCCTAGGCCTCGGAGGGAAATCTGCGAGAACCCTTACCCTGCACAGCCTGGAACCACCTTGGGATTGGAGATGCCAGGTGGCTTGATTACAGGCTGTGGCTGGAGTGACCAACCCTCCTGGTTTGTCCGGGATTGAGGGTTTTGTGGGAAACAGCAGAACATTCAGTGCTAAAACTAGGATGGCAGGACTTTAAGTGTTGAAATCAGCAAGCTGGGATGGACGGTCCCTCTGGGTGTGGCTAGGACGTGCAAACAGGAGGATGGGCTGAAAGCACAAGTCCTATATCCCTGACTGAGCCCACGTAGCTGAGCAACCATCTTCCCCATATACAGCTTTTTAAAACAAAATTAACTTTAAAATATAAAAAAATCAAACATTCTTGACATTCACACTTCCTATATTCAGATGTCAATTTATAAAAATGAAAAGGCCTCTCTCTTAGCAACAAAATGTGAAGAATCCCTTCAAACTTTTCTCGTGGATATGGATAAAATATATATAATCTTTCTCCTCATTTCTTGGTAGCAAGAAATACCAGGTACTGTGTTCTCAAATACATGCTCTCTCTCATTGGATACATTTTTATTCAGGAATATAAAACTAAATCCTCATAGGGTAAGCTAGATCCAAGATTTCCAAACCTGGGGAACTCCACCTGATTTCTGCAGAATTAGAATATTCAAAGTGGGGTCAGGTATCTGTAATTTTTAAAGCTCCCATGTGATTCTTTTAATCAACCAGGTTTGGAATTCATTGGATTAACAAATGACCACATGGAAGCCAGGGCAGGTGTACATTGTCCAGGCCTCAGGGATATATCTTAGAGGAGACTGAGGAATCTGACATTTAGGACGAGATCCATGGGATGTAGAAATGGTGTCCTGGCACTCTCTACGAGCTGCTGTCTTCACCAGACACCCTTCTGCCAATAGTGACAGCAGATTTCATCACTAGAATGTTGACTCTGCAGAGAGGGTCTATACCCTAGAGTGCCCAGGCTGCCCAGACAAGCTGAATTCTGAGAAATGTGTTCATTATCTCTGTCCTGGTAAGAGCCAGAACCTTCTGAGGGCCGGTGATGTAACTCACTGTGAGCTCCCCGTCAGACTTCGAGGAGGCAGGACCTAGTAAGAAGCAGTAATGGTGTTCTCAGAGCAGAGGCAGCTCTGTTCTGCTCAGCTCTGTGGAAGATGGCCTTGACTGTCTCCATCAGCCATGTTTTTAAATAATACACAATTGGACGTCACTTCTCCTCACTCTGTAAGAAAGCACCCGATGGCTACAGGAGGCCAGTGTCCAAATTGAAACCACAAAATGAAAAATAGATCTCTTGCGAGAATATCTCTTCCTGAGAAGAAAATAAAAATTAAACAGAACAGTCATACCCAGTACTATGAGGCATAAGGAAAAATCTCTCTTAAAAATACTTAGTAAAATACTCTAAAAATTCCCACTGGGGAAAAGAAAACCTAAATTTTCATATAAATGTGTGTGTTTCCCAAGTTTTCATTATTAAACTTTTTTTAAAAGAGTAAACATTTAAAAAATATTAAATATTATTTTGAAATATTCAAGCCCTTGAAAAACGCCTCCAGTGATTTGCTATAAAGATTCCTTCCAACTCTTGACATTTCTTTTCCCTGATTCCACTCATCAAGGCAGGTCCACACACTTACGAGATAGAGGGAATGAATATGTGGACCATTCTTGAGGAACCTGGGGGGTTAGCAGTCTAGGTATTTGCATTTCCAGATTGCACAGATCCACCAGTTAGAATGACTTACAGAGCCACTTCTCTAGATACAATCATCCCTGATTTTCATTCAAAAGCTACTGCTACTATTTATTACAAAGAACAAGCCCGCCCATGCACACTTATAAAAGAACGCTCACATCCACAGGTGTGTTGCGTTTCCCTTGTTGCTTTTCATCAGTTCTACCACTCAGACAGGTGTTCAGTGCATCAACCATTCAAAAGAAAAGCCGACTTTTATTGCTAACGCCATAGATGAGTGTCACATGAGAGTCATTTTGGCTAATTGGTACTTAACATGTTCTTTCTTCAAGCTCTTTAAGGCTCCTCAAGCTATGGCCATTTGAACAGAAATTATTTGTCAGTGTTGGCTTGCAAGTTTCTCTAGTTGCTGACTCAGACATACATCTGAGGCCCTGGATGACAAACAAGTAACAGCCTTCGTGGGCTAAAGTTAAATCACAGGCAGGCAGACTAATGATGACAGGCTCAATGCCTCATCTCTTAAAGCAACATTGTGATTTGGGTCCCAGATCATAAAAAGCTGAGATTATAGGAGCAAAGTGACTATGGTTCCAGGCTTTTCTCAGTTTGGAGGCCAAGTAGGCACACAATGAGACTCTTTTAGGCTTGCTTGACCTAAATTCCTAATACTAGACCCAAATTGATCAGCTTACTGGAGAGAGCATCAGGGAACTCAATTGACCCTGTCTTTTTACCCTTCACTAGGTCACTGAAGACCTAGAACATTCCCCCTTATGGTTCCATCATTTAGTGGACAGAAAAATATTTCATGACCCCAATAAAACTGATATAACTCTTCAAACTAATCTGAAACACATTGGTGCTAGAAAAGGCGTTTTGTTTCTGCAGAGTTGAAGCTGTTAAGGTATATATTAGCAAAAAAAGAAATTGTTAAAATTATTTTACTTTTACAAATTTGTACCTTGTCCAACTTTTTGAAAGTGTCATGAAGCCCACAATTTTATTTGAAAAACACAAAGAAAAAACATAGCATTACAAAAACAATGATGATAGAAATATAATTAAGTGAAAGAAATTAAAATGTAAACATAAATATTTTTCCCTAGAAATCTATAAAGAATAATCAAAGCACTAATACTATTATTTACATTTCTATATCACCTTTTCTATAAGAAGCTCATTGTCCTGTCTTGGTTCCACACAATACCGTAAATGAATCTTATTAAACTCTTCCAATACTCAAATATCTCAACCCAAGAGTGCATCTCTCTTCACTTGACAACATAACATGCTGCCAGTGTAAAAGAATCCAACATGGAGCCTAAAAAGAAAAGTACAATAACTGAAATGAACAATTCCTTGATGGGCTTGACAAAAGGCTGCAAAGAGCAGAAGAAATAGTCAATCTCAACAGATATTGTTGAGATTATCAACAGATTAATGATTTGAGATTATCAAAAGATTAATCAACAGAAATTGTACAACTGACAATGAGAAAGAAAAAATAAAGAAAAATGAGCAGAGCCTCAGTGATTTGTGAAACAATACCTGAAGTCCAACATACATGCAATTGGAGTCTCAGAAGGAAAAAGAAGGGGATAATGGGATGAGAAAACATTTGAAGATATTATGGCTAAATGTTTTTCAAATTTGGTGAAAAACAAAAACTTTCATATCTTAGAGGCTCTTTCAAACCCTAAGCTGACAAGATATAAAGGAAACTACATCTAGGCATACCATAGTCAAACTGTTTAAATTCAAAGTTAAATAGAAAATCTTGAAAACAGAGAAAAGGTGACATATTATATATAAGGGTACAATAATATGAAGAGTGGCTGACTTCACATCATAATGGAGGTCAGCAGACAATGAAACAAAGTACTGAAAGAAAAAATCAACAAAAAATTTTATATGCAGCAAAACTAACATTCAGAAATGAAGGGAAAATAAAAAATACTATCAAATAAACAAAACCTGAGAAAATTTGTTGCCAGCGTATCTAGTCTACAGAAAATGCTAAAGGAAGTTGTTCAGGCTGAAGGAAAATGACACCATATTTACAGGCAGAGCACCAAAAATGGCAAATAAGTGGTGGGTGAACATAAAAAAATATATATGTTTTTCTTTCTTCTCTTAACTAAAAAAATAAATATGATTGTGTAAAGCTAAAATTATAAAACTGTATTGGGGGTTTATAACAAATATAGATGTAACATATGACAAGACAACAATTTCACCAAAGATGAGGTAAATGAAATTATTGGGAAGTTACTATGTTTTATGTGACATAATACAAAATTAAGTGACTATACAACAAGTTGAAAATGCATATTATAACCTTTGGAATAAACACTAAAAAATGCAAAGAATGTTAAGAAGCCAACAGAAGAATTAAAATGAAATATTTAAAAGTATTTAATTAAGCAAAAGAAGGCAGGAAAGAAGAAACAGAGAAACGAAAAAACCCAGATAAGATAAATAAAAAACAAACAGCAAAAAGGTAGTTTTAAATACAACTATATCGATAACTGCAACTCATGAAAACTCCAATCTAAAGGCAGAGATTTTCCAAACTGGATAAAATGCAAGGCCCAACTGTTTTCTGACCGCAAGATTCACACTTTAATATAAAGACACATATAAGTTGAAAGTAAAAATATGAATATATATACATATATATTATATATATACTATAAAAAGACTATAAAGCAAAAGTGTCTGTACTAATATCAAACTAAATAGACTTTAAAACAAGGCATATTGCCAAAGATAAAAAGAGACATTTCATAAAAATTAAAAGGAAAAGTTTTCAGGAAGACACAACAATTTCAAATGTGTGTGTACCTAATAAAGAAGTTCAAAATATATGGAGCAAAACTGAAAGACCTAAAAGAAATAGATATAAGTGGATAATCATAGTTGTATATTTTAAAAGCTTTTTCTCAGTAATTGATAGAATAATCACAGCAAAAATCTATAAGGATGTAGATGATCTTAGCAACACCATACAACACCATGACCTAATTAACATTTACAGATGACTACACCTCGCAACTGCAGTATGCAGCAGGCACAGTACACATGGAATGTTCACGAACATAGACCACATGCTGGCCTAAAAACAAGTGTAAAAAAACTTTCAGAAGATTGAAATCTCAAAGAATATGTTCCCTGGTTGCAATAAAATTTAATTAGACATCAATATCAATAAAATATCTAGAAACTCCCTAGGTATTTGGAAATTAAACAACAGGCTTCTAAACCCACTGATTAAAGAAAATATCACAAGGAAACGAGTAAATAGTTTGAAGTAAAATATAATGCAAGTACTATACTCACAAATTTGTGGGAGTCAACTAAAGTAGTACTTAAAGTACTTTACCATTTTTTTTTTAAGATTGGCCCTGGGCTAACATCTGTTGTCAGTCTTTTTTTCTTCTTCTTTTTCTTCTCCTCAAAGCCCCCCAGTACATAGTTGTATATTCTAGCCCTAGGCCCCTCTGGTTGTGCTATGTGGGATGCTGCCTCAGCATGGCCTGATGAGTGGTGCTATATCCATGCCCAGGATCCAAACTGGTCAAACCCTGGGCCACTGAAGTGGAGCACGTGAGCTTAACCACTCGGCCATGGGGCTGGCCCCATACTTTATCATTTTAAATGCTTATGTTTATTAGAAAAAAAGTATATAAACTCAGTCATCATAATTTCTACTCTAAGAAGCTTGAAAAAGAAAGGTTCTACTAAAGTATAAAGACTGCGGTTATTTTTAAAAGGCCCAAATCAATAAAATACAAAATAAACAACAGAATAGTTAACAAAAGCAAAACTTGGTTATTTGAAGACATTAATAATATTGATAAACATCTAGTAAGACTGGAGAGACAGAGAACTCTCAAATTGTCAATAATAGGAATGAAAGAGAGGATATCATTACAGATCCCAGAGAAATTAAAGGATAATAAAAAGATTTTGAACAACTTTAGATTTAAAAAAGGAAGTGAAAAACATAATTTACCAAAACAAATCCAAGATGAAACAGAAAATTTTATATATGCATAATTAGCTTTCTATTGCTGCCACAATGGATGTTTAAAACAACACCCAATTGTTATTTATTGAATCAGAAGTCTGGACACAGTGTGACTCAACTGGGTCCTCTACTCACTCTGCTCAGGGCTTACTTAAGATCAAAATCAATGTGTCAGCTGGGCTGGGTTTCTACCTTGAGACTCTGGGGAATATTCCATTTCCAAGCTTTCAGGTTATTGGAAGAATTTAGTTGCTTGTGGTTGTAGGACTGAGATCCCTATTTCGTTGACATATAGCCTTCTTCATCTTCAAGCAAATCATCCTCATGCTTTAAATCTTTGACCTCCCCTTCCCCACATCTCTGACTCCAGCAAGAGAAAGCTCTCTGCTTTTAAGGGCTCACGTGATTAGATTGGACCCACCTGAGAATACAGGTTACTCTCCCTAAAGTCTAGAACATTAACTACACCTGCAAAGTCCTTTTTGTAACATAATTTACTCACATGTTCCAGGGATTAGGCCATAAACATCTTTAGGGGGACTATCCTGCTATTCACAATATACTAAAGGGAGATAGATGGATGGGTGAATGGATAGATAGATAGACAGACAGACAGAAAGAATAGACAGTTGGATAATAGATAGATAGAGATATTTGTATACCAAAAAAGTTGAATTTGTTAAAAAAAATTTCCACAAAGTAAACTTCAAGCTCCAATGCCTTCATTGATGAACTCTATCAAACACTTTAAGGATCATAATATATCAATCTTACACACCAAACTCATTCAGAAAGCAGAGAGCTGAAAGCAGAAGTTTCTCATCTTCTTTATAAGGCCTGCACAACTCCAGTATTATAACTTCATAAAGGCGTTAAAAGAAAATCATGACCAGTATCCATAATGAAGTTAAATGCAAAAATCCTCAACAAAATATAATCCAACTGAATCTAGCAATACATAGAAATGACAATATATCATGAGTAACTGGGGTTTATCAAAGGAATGCCAGATTAACTCAGAAATCAATCAATGTAATCCAACAGAATAAAGGAGATAAACCAAGTGATCACCCCAATAGATGCAGAAAAGTATTTGACAAAACTCAGCACTCATTTGTGTTAAAAACAAAACTTTCAGCAAACTAGGAATCAAAAGAAATTTCCTCAGTAAGATAAGGGTGTCTACACCAAAAACAAGAACAGCGAAATAGCTACAGCTAACCTCATATTAGTGGTGAAAGATGGAAAGCTTTCCCCCTAAGATTAGGAGCAAGATAACGATTTCTGCTCATCGCTTCTCCTCAACACTCTCAACACTGTACCTGATGTCCTATCCTGTAGAATAAAATATAGAAATAAAAAGGGAGGTCATTGGAAAGGAAGAGTTAAACTGCCTCTATTTGCAAGCGATATGATTGTTTATGTAGAAATTCTTAAGGAATCTAAAAAACCCTACTAGAAATAATAAGTAAATGTAACAAGGTCTCAGGACAGAGTTGAGACAAAGAGATCAAAGGAATTGTAGAGTCTTATATAGATTCCACCTCTAATTAATAAACTAGATTTCATCAAAATCAAAAAATTCTCGTCAAAAGACACTAGTAAGAGTAGGAGTAGTCAAGCCACAGACTTGCAGAGAATATTTTAAAATATATTTAAAGAGCTATTTTCAAAATTATAAAAAGGTCTCCTGCAACTAAACAATAAAAAGACAACCGTCAATAACAGACAGGAGACTAACCAGACACTTCACAAAGGAAGATATACAAATGGCCAGTAAAGATATGAAAGTATGCTAAACATCACCTGTTATAAGGAAAATTCAAATTCAAATCACAATGAGATACCACACAACACCCATGAAAGTAGCCAAAATTAAAAAGACCACTTTAATGGCCATAATTAAAAAGGCAATACGTTGTCGAGGATATGGAGCCACTGGAACCTCATACATTGCTGGTGAGAATGTAAAATGGCACTGCCACTTTGGCTAAAGATTTGACTATTTCTTATAAAGCTAAACATACACTTAACCTTTACGCCAGCAATTCTATTTCTAGGTATTTACCCAAGAGAAATGAAAACATATTATTATAAAAAGACCAAAATGATAATATTTATAGCTTTCATCATAATAGCCTCAAACTAAAAATTACCTCAAAGTCCATAAATAGGAGAATGGATTTAAAAAGTATGGTAGATTGATACAACAGTATAATATTCATGAATAAAACAGAATGGTTTATTGATACATGCAACAACATGAATGAATCCCATATACATTACACCAAGCAAAATAAGCCAGAGTACATAGCGCATGTTCTACGGTATGTTCATGTTGTATGTTTTACAGACCTACATGAAGTTTTAGAATAAATAGAACTGATTTATGATGAAAAAAAGTCAAGACTTTATTGTGTTGGTGGATTAACTGGAAAAAGAACATGAATGATGGAACATTTGGGATTGATTGGAAATGTTCTATATCTTCATAGTGCCATGTTTTATACAGGTGTATCCATTTATCAAAATTCATCAAATCGTTCACTTAAGATTTGTGCATTTCATGTATACAAATATCTCAAAAAACTGTAAATAAATAAATAAAAAATACTAAAAATCTATATAATTACAAATAAAACTGAAAGATTTAATCCTCACAGGTCATTACCCTTGGTGATAAACTATGACCTGCTAAGATGGTTCCTCTAGAACCTTTGAACCCAATTAATAAATGAAAAAATGGGAAAATGGTTGAATAGATAACCTTTAACCCATACAACACTTTTCCAGGTGGCACACTGTTTATACTTAGTAAGTTGAGTGTCCTTGGTATGAGACCAGTCCCAGGAAAACCTACTCCTTAGCATTTAAATATATTTCTTTCTTGGAATATGGTGGTCAGGAAAGGAATTTCTAGTGTCAATCTAAGTTTAGAAGGCCACGGGGAAATTGTGGTTACATCATGTAATAAATCTACAACTTCCTGGACTGAAAAAGTGGAAATGGAAAATTATTTTTACACCACATAAGTTTATTTTTACTATAGGGTAATCCCCCTTCTCTATCCTCCACTTTCCTTTACAGAAGAAAAGTAAATACTTCATGACTTTGGTCAAACGGAGTATGAAAGTTCTTGTTTCTGCAATGTTCAACAAGGGGTTTCTCTGTTTATATAAGAGACGAGGAGTAAATTTCCATTTCTTATAAAGATAAAGGAACCAAACTGAGGTTGGATAGGGTCAGGAATTCAAAACAACAAAGTGCAAGAATACCATGTACTTTCCACAGCCAAATGAAACAATGATATATTTGGACTTTAATTCTTTGTAAGTTGTTTTTGTATACAGCATGGTTATTTAATATCTATTATGGTTTTCATCTCAACTTCATCTTCAGCCTACATCTATATTCTTTCTTCAATCCTCCTCAGTTTTAGCCAAACAACCTTTTTATGGCACTCTGCTCCAGGCCTTGGGTAGATGTTTTTCTTTGAAGTTTCCTAAATAGTGAGAAGGCTCTGCATTTATGAGATGACCCTGAAAGCTCATGGATAACAAAATTGAAGACTAAGCCAGAGACAATGGATTCCACTTTTACCTCCTCAAATTTTTGGTTTAGTTCTTGTTGTTGGTGCCATTCCGACTCCCAGCACAGCAAAGCTGCACCCTGCCTGGTCTCTGGTCTTTTGCACCATCTGCTATTTCAGACAATGCTCTGCTGCTATTCAAAGGGTTTCCATGGCCAATTTTTCCAGAAGTGGGTGGCCAGGTCCTTCTTCCTAGTCTTAGTCTGGAAGCTCCACTGACACCTGTCCACCATGGATGACCCTGCTAGTATTTGAAATACTGGTGGCATAACTTTCAGCATCACAGCAACAAGCAGCTGCCACAGAATGACAACCGACAGATGAGTGGTGTGGTTTCCTGACTGGGAAACGAACCCGGGCTGCGGCAGTGAAAGCACAGAATCTTAACCACTAGACCACTAGGGCTGGCCTTGGTTCAGGTGACACAAGTTTATTTTTATAAACAGAAAATAGAGACAATCTTTTCTTTCTTCTTAACCAAGTTTGTTTCTTCTGAACCAAACAAATAATCAAATTATATCCATAGTGCCCTCATTCTTTACACCTCCCTTTTGTGTCTTCTTGGGGAACCCAAAGTAAGAGAAGAAAGAGGATGGCCTTTCTAGACAGAGATCTGGCCGAATTTTGAGGCTACCATGTTGGGAAAGTTATTTAATCTTAATAAGCTCCAGTTATCTTTTCTGTAATTAGGATAATGGTGACCTCTAGAACTGTTTTATATTTTACACACACACATAATGAGATCTGAATGCAAAGCACAGTGCTTGGCACAGACAAAGCAGTAGATAAACTAGAATTTGTTCAATCCGGCTCCTGAATCAAATGATAATTCGTTCATCAGTCTTGCCCCAAGTCATGAGCACTGCTACTCTCATTTCTTTTGGCCCTCAGGATTTATGGACGCACTGAATGAAAAAACACAAACGACCACCTCCTGCATTAAAATTCGAACCCATCATTTGGAACACTTACCAAATGCTATTCCTGGTATTTAGCTAAAAAGGAAATACAGACATCCAAGACTGTCATTGTATATTATTTTAATAGTCACTGTAAAAACAACTATTATTATCCCTCATTGTGCATCAACTCAGAGAGAAATATTCTTCAGAAAACATGCATACATCAAAGACAACTACCTTGAACAGAACAGCAAGCTATTTATATAGGCATGTCAAGTGCTTTTAAAAGACACTACGTAATTTTTAAAAAGGCTTCTTTGATTTAAGAAAATATCATAAATAAATTAGAAAATCAACCATTAGAGAGCTCATTGTGTTTCACATCAACAAATGAACTAAATATTTTTAAGTGGGGAAAAGAATCCCCTAGGATAATGAAACTATAGAATGAGGTTTTGCTTGTGACTCATTTCTAGAAACCTAAGTAAAAATTTGGGGACATATATTTAAAGTGATGATGTGGTTCAATGTTTAAGTGAAAAAAAAAGAAATGTCAACTATTTATTTTTTTGAATTTTCATATATCAAAGTCACCTGGAATGTGACTATGATTCACAACTATGGGCACTGAGACATGACTTGCCACTTGAAAAATATATAGCATGTTTATAGTTTTTATTCTTTCTATCATTATAGATGTTTGAAAACCTGATAATAATGGAGAGGGGGCCACTATAACAACAATTTACTCATTAAATTGAATCAATGAATGTTTTAATTATATATAATACAGAAAATAGTCTTT
Source organism: Equus caballus (assembly GCF_041296265.1). Classification (NCBI taxonomy): domain Eukaryota; kingdom Metazoa; phylum Chordata; class Mammalia; order Perissodactyla; family Equidae; genus Equus; species Equus caballus. Next base: position 29,101,440 of record NC_091704.1, read on the forward strand.
CATTTCTTAAAATGTACATGTTATTCATGATAGCATTTGGGCATTTAAATTTCAAAAAGCTAGTCCAATGAATAAATTACACCATAAATATGAAAATAAATCTATCCACAAGCAAATTAATTTTACCTACTTTCATATTTATTCTTCATTAAAGTTCTGACGAAAATATGGAATTACAGTGCCTATTACACAGTTGACATGAAATTTATCTAAATAAATCAAAATATTTTATAATATTTTAAAATATTTCTAAATAATTTAAAATGTTTCCTAAGGCATTAATTTCATACAGTTCTGTAACATTTTAGTGACCTTCTGAACATTCCAAGCAACTCTTGTAAGAAAATAAAAGTTAAGATGCAGAATGATTAATTTTTTGGTAGTTTATTTTGACAGAAAGACTTCAGTGCATACATAGGATTGATTTAAATACCAACGATCTACTTTTAAAGTCTACTGTCAATGTTTACTTATAATAGAATATGATTAACTTAGCCAGTTGGCTCCTGGCAGTACCTCCAGTGATGGAAAATTATCATAAGCCAATATATCTTGATTGCAAGAGCCTGTGCCTTTATTGTCTGTCCAGATTCTTTTCACGTCAGGTCTATAATGAAAAGCTAAGTCACAAACAGGGGTATTAGAAGATACACAATGGGGCCACTGTTGTCTGGAACAATTCAAATTTTCAATAACTCAAGGTTATTTGAGGGCTTCCATTATATAATCCTTCAACAAACAATTAAATTCTACAGATTTTTTTTTTCATTTAACAGTCCAGTCAGTGTCTATCTTAATAATATATATAACTCATACAATAAATTAACAGTAAATCGAAGCATATGTTTAAAGTCCTTGATTCATGAAGAAAACAGTTGGAAAAAGTACAAGCAAGAATTAAAGGCAAATATTTATATTGTTGCATTTGGCAGCAGAAGTGGGTTCTCAAGAGAGACAACATGTTCCAAATGGTGTGTTCCTTTCTCCTCGCAATCCCATTCATAAAGTGCCTTTCTGTTACGCGATGGGATCGCTCTGCTTCGTTAATGCACACAGGCTGATCTTTAGAGTTAACTAGTCATACATAGAAACGAGAGAGCATCCCTTATCTTCACTTGAAAACAAAACTTAAGCAAGATGCTTAGGCAGAGACACCTTTGCACTGGAGTCGAAGGAAGCAAAGCTAAGAATGTGACTGAAATGGGGAATCAGAACGTACAACAAATGGGCACATCACTCAAGATAGCCCAAAGGGGTTATTCGAAACGCAGGAGTAAACCAGTTGTGTGGACAGCGACCAAGGGCTGGCATACTTCTGGGATGAGCCAACCCCCAATGTGTTTGCTATTTTCCGCTGACACTGCTAGGATCCTACTTGAATAACCAGTATTTGGGGGACCCTAACATTGGCTTCTCCTTTCTTAACGCGCTCTTAGTCACGAGGAATTTGCTCTATCCAGACTCCAGTAGAGAGCTCGCGGCCTCGAACCTGGCCTTAAGTCCATCCGTTTGCACTGTGATCACAAACCAGGGGAGCCAGGAGGGAAGATCAATGCCAATACGAGACACTGCATGTTCCTCTGACTTTTGTTTGCTCGGATTTACATTTTAGACGGAGCACTCTCACTCTCCTCGCAGAGCCTGGGAAGATAATGAATACCCCTATCCTTCATCAAGATAGCTCCAATCACAGCCCAACTCTGTCCCCAGGACCGAGTCAGAGCCGTATCTCCGCGGGTGGCCGCCTAGACCATCCCCTAGGTCCCGTACAGTTTGTGCTTGAAGCGAGGTAGAAAGCATCTCTCTCAATTCCTCCCGAGGCCACACTTTCTGTATAGACCCACCTGCATGGGAGCTTCGTGTCTCATTGTTCCCCAAATTTTCTTTCTCGTTGGCTAAAACAGCGCTGGCCCGGGCGCCCGATCAAGCGTGCACAGCCCGCGCGTTCCACGCTCCACACTCTGCGCTCTTGGGGTTCGCAAACCGGCTCCAACATCAGCACCGGAGCTGTCCCAGAGCCTGGAGCCGCACAAGCGTACTGGCCAGGAGCCCCGCGAGCTCCTGGGACTTGTAGTCTCGTTCGGCGGAGCTTTCCTACAAACTGGAGAGCCGTGAACTACATCTCCCGGCACGCCGACATTTAAACAGGCTGTCTCCTCCTGTTCGACCCGGCTGGGGAGCCTCCCTTCTCCTCCTTGGGAATCGCTGCCGGTCGTTACCCATCTCAGCCTCCCAGCCCGTTTCCTCGCAAGGTGCAGGCGAAAGGGACCCCAGCTCATCTCAGCTGGAGATTTTTCTTTGCTACCTATCGCCTTCCGACGCTAGATTGTGATTTCCTGGTTAGGAAACGCTCTAGCTTGTGCTAATTCCCAATACAAACGAAACCTGCGCTGCGTTCTAGGACTCTCCCCGTCCTACACCTCCCCATCCCGGATCTGGAAAGTTTATGCATTTCCATAGGCTGAGTGGGGTGGTTTTACAATCTCATTGAACAATCGCAGAGAAGAAAGACGATGACTAGGACACACATAAAGAAAGTGGTTTACTCGCACAATTGCATTGAGAAGACGCGCGCGCACACACACACACATCTCAAAGTCCGTCAAAGCGAGATTTCGCGAAGAGCATGCAGAGGAACTCCCTTCTGCTTACCTTTCCGTACAGCTCCATTGAAACTCGAGGTTCCGAAATTCTCAGTAATCCCTCCTGCCACAAATGAGGTTAGGGTCTTACGCAGGAAGCGGAGCTAAAGGCACAACACAATGGAAGGGGTGGGGGTGGCGGTTGGCGGAGGGAGAAACGAGGGATGTGGAGAGTACAGCTGATTTAGATAGATGGCTCCTTTCCTCTGGGGGGAAAGTGTGGAGTCTTCAAGTGGCAGCTGCAGAGAAAGGGCTGAGTCTGTTAGGAAGTGCCAGGGGCGCGATTGCGCCGGGCAGCCCCTCCCCAGGCCCTCCCCCAGGCACCTTCCACCGTCATTAGCGCGCACACACAGCCGCTGCCGGCTGCGGGCTGGAGAGCAGATACGGCACTGGGTTATTTACCCAAAGCAAGTCGCATAAAATGAACACATTCATCACCAGAGCCCAGAAGCACCGTCACAGAATGAGATAGGAGACCTTTACTAATTTATCCTGTCCTTCCTTTAACACAGCATCATTCCTTACATTACAATCGTACTCCCACACTAGTTCAAAAATGATTTTGAAACCTCCGAACTGTACTTTTATTACACTTATCTTTTCCCCTCAATTGACTAACATGTGTGATTATCCATGTTCTCCGTACCTATCTGGAGACACCCTTCTCCCCTTAAGAGAAAACGTTAATCAGTCCGGTAATGATCCCTGCCTTTCGCACGAGGTCAAAATGATCATGGTTGGAGGCAGAGTGGGAAAAGGATGAATTCGATACTGGCACAGAAGCTTGGAAGTAATAACTTGAATCAGCTTGAAACGTCGTTGCATTAGACAAAGCAGTAGAACGGAAGTTCTGAAACTTAGCTGTGCTTGAAAATCTCTTAGGGAAGGATGTTTAGAACACGTATTCTCAAGGCATGCGCAGGGATGGTGATTCATTAGATGTGATGAGGCGTCTGGGAATTACCATTCTAAATGAACACTCCAGCAATTCTGATGTGAGTGGTCCTTTGCTATCATTCCAGAAACGCTGTCTTAAAGAATTTACATGTAAGAATTTTTCAAAGTTACAAACCTCAAAAATATCACAGGTTGACTTCCTGCAACAATATGTATTTAAGATATCTTGTTAATTTTAGGTTATTTTGTGTTTTTTCATTTTTGAAACATCTAAGATCTGTCTTCTAATGTAGCAGTCCGTGATAATGTAATGTGATATCACACAGAGAAATAGTTTTTATAACTACTCAGAAAATACATTTTAAAATGCTCCTGTCTGGGGCTGGCCTGGTGGCGCAGAGGTTAAATTCGCATGTTCTGCTTCGGTGGCTGGGGGTTCTCTGGTTGGGATCTGGGTGCGGACATGGCACCAGTTGGCAAGCCATGCTGTGGCAGGCGTCCCACATATAAAGTAGAGGAAGATGGGCATGGATGTTAACTCAGGGCCAGGTTTCCTCAGCAAAAAGAGGAGGATTGGCAGCAGATGTTAGCTCAGGGCTAATCTTCCTCCAAAAAAAAAAAAAACAACGCTCCTCTCATATTTGAGGTAATGTGATGGTGAGAGCAATTTCATTTAAATTCGCTAATAACAAATAAAATTAAAAGGTAAAAGGGAATCTAATATCAATATGCTTCATGGTAGCAGATTATTTGAAGTCAGACTTCTGCACTTTTTTTTATTGGGAACTAGGTAAAGGTGCATCTCTTTATGATTCTTTTCCACAAGAAGTACCAGTAATGTAATAGCGACACTTGTATGTATATAATTATTTGGCATTTAATAATAAAAATTTGCACAGCTGCTTAGAGCTTCCCTTTCTTCAGAAGACTT